>NW_026885643.1:0-66925 GCF_032173495.1 Musca vetustissima
GACACATGAAAAGTAATGCCAATTCTTTGTTATTGTGGTGTTCACATGTTAAAGTATACGACTACTATTGGCATAAATTTACGTTTATGGTATCATGGTCAAATGATTGCACTCGTCATACGATGAAGTCAAAATATAAAGCATTTCGACGCTTTATATTTTGACTTAATCGGATGAAAACGTAAACAAAAAAAAATGCAGTTTAGGGATCTCCATCCAATATAATAAAATAGGGTAAAATCAAGTGTTGTTGCATAAGGGAGGACGTTTAATAA
Organism: Musca vetustissima; assembly: GCF_032173495.1. Taxonomy (NCBI): domain Eukaryota; kingdom Metazoa; phylum Arthropoda; class Insecta; order Diptera; family Muscidae; genus Musca; species Musca vetustissima. Next base: position 276 of record NW_026885643.1, read on the forward strand.
AGAACAATTTCGAATTCTATGGGTCATTTTTAAAATCATGTAATTGTACCATGGTTGAAACTGTTTTGAAATGGAATTGAACTTCCATTTAAAGATGGTTTCAAATAAAATAAAAATGGTTTCAAAAAACATCAACTAATTTATCGAATGAAGATATTTTTATGACCTATTCTCTTTGCATTCATAAATCGCAATAAATGTGTCTACAAATTCTTAAAGAAAAACCCACACATGTAAAAATTAGCCTTCATTTCAAATTCTTAAACTCCTTTTTATATAAAAAAATAAAAAAAAAATCCAGGAAAAATCCGCCAACCGGGTTTGAACCGTGTGCCCCATGCTTCATAAAGCGAGCGCGCAGCCGCATGAGCTACGTTCATAATACGTAGATGACAGCGATTGTATGTTATCTATGCTAGTTGAGTTTCATTGCTTAAAGACTTCTATATTCACGCTATTTCCTTATGTTTTTGAAATCCAAATTTCCAATGAAAATGCCTATACCCAAATAAACATCTCAACATAAATTTGTTAGGAAATCGTGATACCTTCAGCTTCAAAGAAGAATTCGTGAACATGACCCTTTTAAATTATATAGAATTGATTTAAACGATATTGAAATTGTTTTATTTATTTGTATTACAAAATTTTTTCAACAAGGATGATATTTGGCATTCTCTCGCATTTACATACATATATGCTCTTTGTTTCTATTATATATTTTAATTAGGGATATAAAAATGGTATAAACTTTTGGAAAAAATCTTTTCGCTTCAACGTGTACTTTTTTTACAAACGCGCTTTATTTTTCACATGTTTGTCAGTGTGTGATTCACTGATCTTTTAATTAAGCTTGTGAGTGCGTGTAACACACACACACACAAAACGCTTACGTTGTTGGGGGTGTTTTTTTGGAAGAAAAATGTCACGTTCTGCTATTATGTGTTGTTGTATTGCAGCAACAAGCAAAATGATATCATTTGCACAACGTTCATGCAAACAGATATACACTGATTTGCCATACGCCGACAATTGCCTTCGGTGGTCGAAGTGGTAAGCCGGTTGCAGTTTTGCATAAATGCGTTTTACGAATAAGGTCGTAGGTTCAAACACCACGGGTGGCGGTAGTTTTTTCTTGGCAACATTATTTTTACAAATTTTATTATTTAACATCCTAAAAACTTCTTGTTAGCTTTTTATTTTTCCTTAGTTGTATTATAATAATGATAATTATAACTATTATAAAAAAAGTATTAAAAAAATAAAAAAAGATCCGCAAAAAAACACCCCCAACAACGTAAGCGTTTTGTGTGTGTGTGTGTTACACGCACTCACAAGCTTAATTAAAAGATCAGTGAATCACACACTGACAAACATGTGAAAAATAAAGCGCGTTTGTAAAAAAAGTACACGTTGAAGCGAAAAGATTTTTTCCAAAAGTTTATACCATTTTTATATCCCTAATTAAAATATATAATAGAAACAAAGAGCATATATGTATGTAAATGCGAGAAATAGAATGCCAAATATCATCCTTGTTGAAAAAATTTTGTAATACAAATAAATAAAACAATTTCAATATCGTTTAAATCAATTCTATATAATTTAAAAGGGTCATGTTCACGAATTCTTCTTTGAAGCTGAAGGTATCACGATTTCCTAACAAATTTATGTTGAGATGTTTATTTGGGTATAGGCATTTTCATTGGAAATTTGGATTTCAAAAACATAAGGAAATAGCGTGAATATAGAAGTCTTTAAGCAATGAAACTCAACTAGCATAGATAACATACAATCGCTGTCATCTACGTATTATGAACGTAGCTCATGCGGCTGCGCGCTCGCTTTATGAAGCATGGGGCACACGGTTCAAACCCGGTTGGCGGATTTTTCCTGGATTTTTTTTTTATTTTTTTATATAAAAAGGAGTTTAAGAATTTGAAATGAAGGCTAATTTTTACATGTGTGGGTTTTTCTTTAAGAATTTGTAGACACATTTATTGCGATTTATGAATGCAAAGAGAATAGGTCATAAAAATATCTTCATTCGATAAATTAGTTGATGTTTTTTGAAACCATTTTTATTTTATTTGAAACCATCTTTAAATGGAAGTTCAATTCCATTTCAAAACAGTTTCAACCATGGTACAATTACATGATTTTAAAAATGACCCATAGAATTCGAAATTGTTCTTTATTAAACGTCCTCCCTTATGCAACAACACTTGATTTTACCCTATTTTATTATATTGGATGGAGATCCCTAAACTGCATTTTTTTTTGTTTACGTTTTCATCCGATTAAGTCAAAATATAAAGCGTCGAAATGCTTTATATTTTGACTTAATCGTATGACGAGTGAAATCATTTGACCATGATACCATAAACGTAAATTTATGCCAATAGTAGTCGTATACTTTAACATGTGAACACCACAATAACAAAGAATTGGCATTACTTTTCATGTGTCTGTGTTCATGCCAGCATTCTTTGTTTTACATTAACACAATGTGACACACTTTATTTGTTTGTTTTGGTGTCATTTAGTCTCCCACCTCATTCGTAAACAATTCGGTTCTCGTCTTCTCTTCCCATCCGTCAGACATTATCTTCGCATCGGTCGAAAGATCACTGGAACCACTTTGATTTTGCAAATGGAAACAAACATCGCATTACCAAATATTACCAACAAATAAGTAAGGGAGGAGGGAGTGATAATGAGACCCCGCCGACAATTGGAATGAATTTTACCAATTACACGACCTCTGGTTTCCAGCCCAACTAAAGACCATGTTAAAGCCCAGGAACATGAACTCAGTCGGTATAGAAATTCAGTGGATAGACTTAAACACCAAACGGAAGAACTGGAGAAATTTGTTAATGGTGAAGAGCAGCGATTAAAGGAATGCGAAGAGATGGAGCAACAACGTATTGTCCAAAGGAAACAGGAATTGACCAGAAAGGAATAGTATGACAAATATGTGAAGAATATTTTCTTTTCAATAATAATTTGTGATTTAATTACAGTATTCGTCGCATTAAAGAGACCGCACAAATGTATTTCAATGAGGATTCATTGCCCTATAGATTTCAAGGTGTTTGCCTAGAGCGTACCGAAACATCATGCGAATGGAAACCCTTTGCTGTTGATGCCAAAAATGGTTACATTTTCTCGAAGAACAATGGCAACAAGAAAATCAGGAAAATAAAGAAAACAGTGAATGGATTGTTATGAAAATGCCAAACATTGAAAGTTGTTTTGTAAAGTATTTTTTAATTATTTTTTATTATATATTAAGTTAGATTATGTTTATAGATATAATAGTTGACGTTTTAATGGTTATATTTAGTAGCTACAGAGATGTCTAATTTCTCTAAGGGAGTTCGTATTGCAATATGTTAAGTAGGCATTTATGCATCAAATAGTGCATAACTATTCATATTAAAGGAATGTCGAAAACCTTAAAATGTTTGTAATTATTTATAGAAACACCAAAAAAAAAAAACAATATTTTAAATAAATTGTAGATTATTAGTAAGGAACAAAATAATGATTTGTATTTATTCAATACAATTATTTGGGTTGTTTTGGCTTTAGATCACATAGAATTAATGTAAATGGCGTACGAAATATACAACAGCCACAATATTCCAGGCCTTTCCCACAGTGGGACCTAACCTATTGTCCCCTTATATGGAATTTAAATCTGGCCACTGTGGGTCTAAGACAAGCCACAGAGTTTCGGGAAAAATTTGGCCTAGAAGCATTTTCGATGCCCTTTTCGAAAATGCATGCCACAATATTCCAGGCCCCGCCGTTTTCCCACAGTGGGACCTAACCTATTGTCCCCTTATATGGAATTTAAATCTGGCCACTGTGGGTCTAAGAAAAGCCACAGAGCTTCGGGAAAAATTTGGCCTAGAAGCATTTTCGATGCCCTTTTCGAAAATGCATGCCACAATATTCCAGGCCCCGCCGTTTTCCCACAGTGGGACCTAACCTATTGTCCCCTTATATGGAATTTAAATCTGGCCACTGTGGGTCTAAGAAAAGCCACAGAGCTTCGGGAAAAATTTGGCCTAGAAGCATTTTCGATGCCCTTTTCGAAAATGCATGCCACAATATTCCAGGCCCCGCCGTTTTCCCACAGTGGGACCTAACCTATTGTCCCCTTATATGGAATTTAAATCTGGCCACTGTGGGTCTAAGAAAAGCCACAGAGCTTCGGGAAAAATTTGGCCTAGAAGCATTTTCGATGCCCTTTTCGAAAATGCATGCCACAATATTCCAGGCCCCGCCGTTTTCCCACAGTGGGACCTAACCTATTGTCCCCTTATATGGAATTTAAATCTGGCCACTGTGGGTCTAAGAAAAGCCACAGAGCTTCGGGAAAAATTTGGCCTAGAAGCATTTTCGATGCCCTTTTCGAAAATGCATGCCACAATATTCCAGGCCCCGCCGTTTTCCCACAGTGGGACCTAACCTATTGTCCCCTTATATGGAATTTAAATCTGGCCACTGTGGGTCTAAGAAAAGCCACAGAGCTTCGGGAAAAATTTGGCCTAGAAGCATTTTCGATGCCCTTTTCGAAAATGCATGCCACAATATTCCAGGCCCCGCCGTTTTCCCACAGTGGGACCTAACCTATTGTCCCCTTATATGGAATTTAAATCTGGCCACTGTGGGTCTAAGAAAAGCCACAGAGCTTCGGGAAAAATTTGGCCTAGAAGCATTTTCGATGCCCTTTTCGGAAATGCATGCCACAATATTCCAGGCCCCGCCGTTTTCCCACAGTGGGACCTAACCTATTGTCCCCTTATATGGAATTTAAATCTGGCCACTGTGGGTCTAAGAAAAGCCACAGAGCTTCGGGAAAAATTTGGCCTAGAAGCATTTTCGATGCCCTTTTCGAAAATGCATGCCACAATATTCCAGGCCCCGCCGTTTTCCCACAGTGGGACCTAACCTATTGTCCCCTTATATGGAATTTAAATCTGGCCACTGTGGGTCTAAGAAAAGCCACAGAGCTTCGGGAAAAATTTGGCCTAGAAGCATTTTCGATGCCCTTTTCGAAAATGCATGCCACAATATTCCAGGCCCCGCCGTTTTCCCACAGTGGGACCTAACCTATTGTCCCCTTATATGGAATTTAAATCTGGCCACTGTGGGTCTAAGAAAAGCCACAGAGCTTCGGGAAAAATTTGGCCTAGAAGCATTTTCGATGCCCTTTTCGAAAATGCATGCCACAATATTCCAGGCCCCGCCGTTTTCCCACAGTGGGACCTAACCTATTGTCCCCTTATATGGAATTTAAATCTGGCCACTGTGGGTCTAAGAAAAGCCACAGAGCTTCGGGAAAAATTTGGCCTAGAAGCATTTTCGATGCCCTTTTCGAAAATGCATGCCACAATATTCCAGGCCCCGCCGTTTTCCCACAGTGGGACCTAACCTATTGTCCCCTTATATGGAATTTAAATCTGGCCACTGTGGGTCTAAGAAAAGCCACAGAGCTTCGGGAAAAATTTGGCCTAGAAGCATTTTCGATGCCCTTTTCGAAAATGCATGCCACAATATTCCAGGCCCCGCCGTTTTCCCACAGTGGGACCTAACCTATTGTCCCCTTATATGGAATTTAAATCTGGCCACTGTGGGTCTAAGAAAAGCCACAGAGCTTCGGGAAAAATTTGGCCTAGAAGCATTTTCGATGCCCTTTTCGAAAATGCATGCCACAATATTCCAGGCCCCGCCGTTTTCCCACAGTGGGACCTAACCTATTGTCCCCTTATATGGAATTTAAATCTGGCCACTGTGGGTCTAAGAAAAGCCACAGAGCTTCGGGAAAAATTTGGCCTAGAAGCATTTTCGATGCCCTTTTCGGAAATGCATGCCACAATATTCCAGGCCCCGCCGTTTTCCCACAGTGGGACCTAACCTATTGTCCCCTTATATGGAATTTAAATCTGGCCACTGTGGGTCTAAGAAAAGCCACAGAGCTTCGGGAAAAATTTGGCCTAGAAGCATTTTCGATGCCCTTTTCGAAAATGCATGCCACAATATTCCAGGCCCCGCCGTTTTCCCACAGTGGGACCTAACCTATTGTCCCCTTATATGGAATTTAAATCTGGCCACTGTGGGTCTAAGAAAAGCCACAGAGCTTCGGGAAAAATTTGGCCTAGAAGCATTTTCGATGCCCTTTTCGAAAATGCATGCCACAATATTCCAGGCCCCGCCGTTTTCCCACAGTGGGACCTAACCTATTGTCCCCTTATATGGAATTTAAATCTGGCCACTGTGGGTCTAAGAAAAGCCACAGAGCTTCGGGAAAAATTTGGCCTAGAAGCATTTTCGATGCCCTTTTCGAAAATGCATGCCACAATATTCCAGGCCCCGCCGTTTTCCCACAGTGGGACCTAACCTATTGTCCCCTTATATGGAATTTAAATCTGGCCACTGTGGGTCTAAGAAAAGCCACAGAGCTTCGGGAAAAATTTGGCCTAGAAGCATTTTCGATGCCCTTTTCGGAAATGCATGCCACAATATTCCAGGCCCCGCCGTTTTCCCACAGTGGGACCTAACCTATTGTCCCCTTATATGGAATTTAAATCTGGCCACTGTGGGTCTAAGAAAAGCCACAGAGCTTCGGGAAAAATTTGGCCTAGAAGCATTTTCGATGCCCTTTTCGGAAATGCATGCCACAATATTCCAGGCCCCGCCGTTTTCCCACAGTGGGACCTAACCTATTGTCCCCTTATATGGAATTTAAATCTGGCCACTGTGGGTCTAAGAAAAGCCACAGAGCTTCGGGAAAAATTTGGCCTAGAAGCATTTTCGATGCCCTTTTCGGAAATGCATACCACAATATTCTAGCCCCGCCGTTTTCCCACAGTGGGACCTAACCTATTGTCCCCTTATATGGAATTTAAATCTGGCCACTGTGGGTCTAAGAAAAGCCACAGAGCTTCGGGAAAAATTTGGCCTAGAAGCATTTTCGATGCCCTTTTCGGAAATGCATACCACAATATTCCAGGCCCCGCCGTTTTCCCACAGTGGGACCTAACCTATTGTCCCCTTATATGGAATTTAAATCTGGCCACTGTGGGTCTAAGAAAAGCCACAGAGCTTCGGGAAAAATTTGGCCTAGAAGCATTTTCGATGCCCTTTTCGGAAATGCATGCCACAATATTCCAGGCCCCGCCGTTTTCCCACAGTGGGACCTAACCTATTGTTCCCCTTATATGGAATTTAAATCTGGCCACTGTGGGTCTAAGAAAAGCCACAGAGCTTCGGGAAAAATTTGGCCTAGAAGCATTTTCGATGCCCTTTTCGAAAATGCATACCACAATATTCCAGGCCCCGCCGTTTTCCCACAGTGGGACCTAACCTATTGTCCCCTTATATGGAATTTAAATCTGGCCACTGTGGGTCTAAGAAAAGCCACAGAGCTTCGGGAAAAATTTGGCCTAGAAGCATTTTCGATGCCCTTTTCGAAAATGCATGCCACAATATTCCAGGCCCCGCCGTTTTCCCACAGTGGGACCTAACCTATTGTCCCCTTATATGGAATTTAAATCTGGCCACTGTGGGTCTAAGAAAAGCCACAGAGCTTCGGGAAAAATTTGGCCTAGAAGCATTTTCGATGCCCTTTTCGGCTTCGGGAAAAATTTGGCCTAGAAGCATTTTCGTCCTACACCACAATAACATACCACAATATTCCAGGCCCCGCCGTTTTCCCACAGTGGGACCTAACCTATTGTCCCCTTATATGGAATTTAAATCTGGCCACTGTGGGTCTAAGAAAAGCCACAGAGCTTCGGGAAAAATTTGGCCTAGAAGCATTTTCGATGCCCTTTTCGGAAATGCATACCACAATATTCCAGGCCCCGCCGTTTTCCCACAGTGGGACCTAACCTATTGTCCCCTTATATGGAATTTAAATCTGGCCACTGTGGGTCTAAGAAAAGCCACAGAGCTTCGGGAAAAATTTGGCCTAGAAGCATTTTCGATGCCCTTTTCGAAAATGCATGCCACAATATTCCAGGCCCCGCCGTTTTCCCACAGTGGGACCTAACCTATTGTCCCCTTATATGGAATTTAAATCTGGCCACTGTGGGTCTAAGAAAAGCCACAGAGCTTCGGGAAAAATTTGGCCTAGAAGCATTTTCGATGCCCTTTTCGAAAAATGCATACCACAATATAGAAGCATTTTCGATGCCCTTTTCGGAAATGCATACCAGGCCCCGCCGTTTTCCCACAATAACCTGCCCCGCCGTTTTCCCACAGTGGGACCTAACCTATTGTCCCCTTATATGGAATTTAAATCTGGCCACTGTGGGTCTAAGAAAAGCCACAGAGCTTCGGGAAAAATTTGGCCTAGAAGCATTTTCGATGCCCTTTTCGGAAATGCATACCACAATATTCCAGGCCCCGCCGTTTTCCCACAGTGGGACCTAACCTATTGTCCCCTTATATGGAATTTAAATCTGGCCACTGTGGGTCTAAGAAAAGCCACAGAGCTTCGGGAAAAATTTGGCCTAGAAGCATTTTCGATGCCCTTTTCGAAAATGCATGCCACAATATTCCAGGCCCCGCCGTTTTCCCACAGTGGGACCTAACCTATTGTCCCCTTATATGGAATTTAAATCTGGCCACTGTGGGTCTAAGAAAAGCCACAGAGCTTCGGGAAAAATTTGGCCTAGAAGCATTTTCGATGCCCTTTTCGAAAATGCATGCCACAATATTCCAGGCCCCGCCGTTTTCCCACAGTGGGACCTAACCTATTGTCCCCTTATATGGAATTTAAATCTGGCCACTGTGGGTCTAAGAAAAGCCACAGAGCTTCGGGAAAAATTTGGCCTAGAAGCATTTTCGATGCCCTTTTCGGAAATGCATGCCACAATATTCCAGGCCCCGCCGTTTTCCCACAGTGGGACCTAACCTATTGTCCCCTTATATGGAATTTAAATCTGGCCACTGTGGGTCTAAGAAAAGCCACAGAGCTTCGGGAAAAATTTGGCCTAGAAGCATTTTCGATGCCCTTTTCGAAAATGCATGCCACAATATTCCAGGCCCCGCCGTTTTCCCACAGTGGGACCTAACCTATTGTCCCCTTATATGGAATTTAAATCTGGCCACTGTGGGTCTAAGAAAAGCCACAGAGCTTCGGGAAAAATTTGGCCTAGAAGCATTTTCGATGCCCTTTTCGAAAATGCATGCCACAATATTCCAGGCCCCGCCGTTTTCCCACAGTGGGACCTAACCTATTGTCCCCTTATATGGAATTTAAATCTGGCCACTGTGGGTCTAAGAAAAGCCACAGAGCTTCGGGAAAAATTTGGCCTAGAAGCATTTTCGATGCCCTTTTCGAAAATGCATGCCACAATATTCCAGGCCCCGCCGTTTTCCCACAGTGGGACCTAACCTATTGTCCCCTTATATGGAATTTAAATCTGGCCACTGTGGGTCTAAGAAAAGCCACAGAGCTTCGGGAAAAATTTGGCCTAGAAGCATTTTCGATGCCCTTTTCGAAAATGCATGCCACAATATTCCAGGCCCCGCCGTTTTCCCACAGTGGGACCTAACCTATTGTCCCCTTATATGGAATTTAAATGTGGCCACTGTGGGTCTAAGAAAAGCCACAGTGCTTCGGGAAAAATTTGGCCTAGAAGCATTTTCGATGCCCTTTTCGAAAATGCATGCCACAATATTCCAGGCCCCGCCGTTTTTCCACAGTGGGACCTAACCTATTGTCCCCTTATATGGAATTTAAATCTGGACACTGTGGGTCTAAGAAAAGCCACAGAGCTTCGGGAAGAAGCATTCGGATAGAAGCATTTTCGATGCCCTTTTCGAAAATGCATGCCACAATATTCCAGGCCCCGCCGTTTTCCCACAGTGGGACCTAACCTATTGTCCCCTTATGTGTGTGTTAGATCGCACCTTTCCTGCTACATTAAGACGAGTGCGAACCTTGGCTGCTACAAGGTAATGATCTACGTTTACGTCTTTTACAAATATTGTTAAAAATTTCACTTTGTTACATATAAATTTCAAACTGATTAAGAAATCTCTTTAAATACATGACAAACAATAAGTACGACCTTCATGGCATCTTTTGGATAATTTCACAATAATTTAGTTCACACTTTGTACATCACGAAATTACCATTATTAGCATTTAAGTCTGAAAACCGTATTATAACTGTCACATCCGTATGTCTTTCTAAGCAATATTTGGTCATCTACATACATTCATCCAATCATCCATCCATCTAAGTGACTCAAAGTAATTTGTTAAGTAATTTATTTTTATTCAGCACTTTCTCAAATAACAAATTTGTTGACATTTCATATTTGCACAAAATGTAAGAAGAAGAAGAAGAAAACCAAGCGATCGAACAAATGAACGAAAATGAAAATCAATTTCACCTGTCGGAATTTATGCGTTTAAACTAAAAACGCACAAAAGTTTGATTTCCAGTTATATGTACCTTAAATATGGCAGTGGGAGACGCCCCATTGACGGCGAATGGCGTTATTGTTTTTGTTGGTCGCCAACCTACAAAAATATCGTAGGTAATAACGTTTTTTTTGTTGTTGTAATTTTTTGGCCCCAAAAAATTATAGTCAAATATTTATGCTGTCTGACATAAGTTGTATTTATTGTTGAAGTCTATTGGCGCTAGGATGTTGTTGCTACGAAATTAATAAGTGGAGTTATTTTTGGTAGATTTTTAGTTTGTGATTTAAAGGCATACTATATCAGGATGTTATAATGTTCACTAGTTATACCCTACACAACTATGTTGTCAGGGTATTATAGCTTTGTGCAGCCCCAAAAGTTTGTAACGCTGCGAAATATTGGTCCTAGTCCCACCTTTAAGTATACCGATCGTCATATCTCGACTAGCTGAGTCGATATAGACATGTGTGTCCGTCCGTCCGTCTGTCCATTATATTTTGTAAACACGATACAGACCACAGCTATGGACCAATCTTCACGAAATTTTGCATGTAGGACGGGTTCTGGCCAATGAAGTCCCCTATTGTTTTTGGTAAAGTTCGGTTAATATCTAGGGGATGAAATGGACCAAATACTTAATTTTTGTCGGTTTTTCTGGGCGCTCCAGAGGCCGCAATTATGATCCGAACATCGTGAAATTTTACATGGAGAAGGGGTTCGGGCCAAAGAATAAGCATGCATGTTTTGATAAAGATCTGTCAATATTTGGCGGGTCAAATGGACCCTGACTTTTATGTGAAAAATTACAAAATTGTTATTCTAGGGCGTATATACTTGCTCCTGAAGGACATATGCCCGAGAAGTTGATAGTATATCCAAGAGGAGTAGTTGACCTTTAAATTGATTCCAATTATATTGTCGTATGTACTCGGATGTGGAATTTACACTTAAGGGAACCCCCCCACCCCCATTCTCGATTTTAATTTATCAAGATTTTCAATGGGCTGGTAAATGAATACAAATGCTTGTTAAGGTTTGTAACTTTGCACATATATAATTGAAGATTTAAAAGAGAAGAAAAATAATTTACAAAAAAATTTTGTTATTGTTTTGTTGTTGTTTTTGTAATTAAAGAAAAGTCCTTATTTTTGATGGCGGGCATGATAACTCCTCACTGGAACATCGGAATCCGAAAATTCCAACGGTGTTAGAAAGAGTACATGTCTGACTCTCGTATGAACTAGGATTATTGACTTCGCTCTAAAATTAACAAAATGGTGGACCTTTGAAAAAATATTTTTGGAAAATCGCCGATTTTTTACCAAAAACCAAGTTAAAAAATAAGAAAGATCTTCACCGATTGGCTTTATCCTAGTTCATACGAGAGCTATACACTCCCAGAGAAACGTTGCAAAATTTGGAACCGATTGGATTATTAGCTTTTGAGCTATCGTGCCCGCCATTCGCAAAAAATGTTTAGAGAAAAACGCGTTTAAACTTTGAGAAGCCCTTCAGCCGTCACTTAATGCTTACACAATAAATCGGCTATATCTTCAAGAGTTCTTGAGATTTTCACTTGAAATTTTGTAGAGACATTCTTTAATCAGTGTAGATTCGAATTATATCAACAAAAATTTTGACCCCGAGAATGGGGGGGTCCCCTTAAATATTTACAGGTGCTTCAGATATTATTTAGAAACACATTGCCACACTAGAGGGCGGAAATATAGTGCTGATCGCTTTGAAATTTTCCATGAGGATCCAGGTATGGTCAAGGACAACGCCTATAATTTTCGGTGATGATCAGATTACAATTTCGGGATGAAGTGGACCAAAAACTTATTTTTCATGTGTTTTTTCGATTCAATCTATAGGCCAAAATTAAAAGCCGAACATCACAACACAACCCACGGTGAAGGGAATATGGACAAGTAATTAGAAGGGCTGTACTGAATATTGGTAATATTCGGAAAATAAGTCCGTGTAAGGAAGAGGTGGTGTTGACCTCTTAACGGCAAGAAGGTGAAACTATCACGAAATATTACCCAGGCACGGAATAAAAATCCGCAGAAAGATAGAATAATGTGGTAGTAGTGTAGGGTATCGTATGGTCGGCCCCGTCCGACTATACTGCTCCGCTCACTGGTTTTAGAATAAGTTTGATATTCTGACGTAAAATCTCATGTGGAATACCAACATTCTCGATCGAATAAATAAGTAAATTTATTTTTATCCCTCCACTATAAAAAGAAATGTATACAATGGAATATATTTGTCATTCCATTTTAAACACCTCGAAATATTCGCCGGACACGATAAAAAAAAGTTATACTCAAGTTTGAAGCTTCCACGTTTTTGTACAGTCCCCATAACGGCCCATTTCCCTTTTTGGAAGACTGTGGCCACATTTCCCACCGAATTCGGAATTATGGGTTCATGGCGATTAAAAAACGTCTTTGTCCAAAAAATACATCTGTGTAGACTACAATTATTAACACATATATCATTTGTAGGCATAATTGTACAGAATATAGATAAATACATATATGAGAAAACAAAAGTATTTAGCGCCTTTTGTGAACTTTCACTCTCGGTAAAAAGATAAAGTTGCAAAAATTGTTTTTATGTGATTATTTACATAAACGCCGAAAATAACATAACATAAATAGAAATACAAATAAATATATTTCGTGGTATTACAACCACATGCCACAATAACCAACACAACAAAAAATCCCTTAACAAAAATGGAAGGGGGTTCGGCCAATTATTCATTGTTCACTTACAGCCTGTTTTTGTAAAATTCCAAACGAACGAATTCGAGTGACTTACGACCAAACTCCTTGGTTTTGAAAAATATGTCATGTATTTTTGTTTTGAATCAGAAAACCTTTATAAACATAAATAAAGGTTTGGACGTAAGTCACTCGAATTCGTTCGTTTGGAATTTTACAAAAACAGGCTATTAATTTGTGGTCTATGTTACCTTTTAATTACTATTGTTGTTATAATAGTATAATTTGGCTTTTGTGGTTGTTATTGCTGTTGTTTTGTTGTCATAGGCGACATTATCTTAGAGGATTATTTATCGACCCAAAGCTCGCATAGTAACAATTTCGTGTTCATGCCCCTTCTTTACAATTACACTCGCCACGAAACTGACAATGTTTGCAGCCGCAGGTCATAAAAAATTAAAGTTGCGTTTAAAAACATTATTATTATTATTATTTCGGTTTTTTGTATTACTTAACTTTCAATTATTTTCATAATGCTGTTTGCTTCTCCTTCTTCACGTTTTGTTTCTTTTCTTATGGGTATTAGAGATGAGGGGTACATGTATGAGATGTCTTATTACTCCACAATTGATAGACAATACAATTACCTCTTTTTTTAATAATGATATATTAATATTTATGTGGTTCGCTGTTGTTAAATTATTGGCTATTATAACTTATAAATTGTTATTGTTAGGGGCTATATCACACACTGATAGCATCTAATTTTAGCAATGAATTATATGTTAATTATGTGCCTACAAAATTGAGTATTGTATTGAAAATTATAATCAAAAGTGCTTTACTTTGAGTATAAAATACCCCAAAAATTTATTTACAATGTAATATCAAAATTCTATAAAAAATAAATTAACGTTTATAACCTCCACAAAATCCTTATGCAACTATCGTGGACTTGAAGTTCCTAGAGAGTTCGATTCCGCTTTGTATAGGGAATTTTGATTTTAAATTGGCCTGCACTCCATTAAAATTGTTTGATTTGTCAGGCGCGATCTTCGTGACCTCCCAAAAATGTTGGATCCATTAAGGAAACAAAAAGCAGGTAGGCTGAATTTTTGGGTGTACTCTCCAAACTTTTTCTTTTTATCCCCATCTGGTCTATATCGCATCAGTGCTCTCAAATGCAGAGCTCAGATTTGCTCGATTTTACTCACGAGTGAAAAATACTCCCGAGTGGGAGTATGAGAAGAGTACGAGTTTTTTAAGGAGTATACTCTTCACTCTTTTATTTTGTTTGGGAGTGCTCGCGAGTACTCCTTATTGAAGAAAAAGAGTGAGAGTTAAAACGTTCGAAATAGAGTAAGAGTGAAATCGAGTGGGCAATTAAATTTGAGTTTTTGGTTGTTTGTATGTGCGTAGTAGCAAACTGTTAATGTTGTTGATCTTTTGTGTGATGTGGGTAGGTAGATCATATACATCATTGCACATGTGACAAGTTTCAAACCAAACATCACAAAACAAACAAAGAACACAAACAACATCAAACGGAACAAAGGTATCAAAAAAAAAAAAAAAAAAATAAATAATAATAATAAAAGAGTACTCGACAAGAGTGGAATCTGCTCCATTTCGAGCGAATTTTACTCCCACTCGAATACGAGCGAAGCACTTGCGCTCTTATTTGAGTGGAAGAGAAAAATAGAGTATACTCGTTTTACTTTTTCTACTCGCAGGAGTACTCCCGCTCGAATTCGAGCAAGTTTCACTCTTTACTCGAATTCGAGCGAGCATTTCGGAGCTCTTTTCAAATGTCATTCCTTCGGATTATCTACGTCTAATGACAGTATTCTGGAGGCTGAAGACGATGTCCTCCCTTTAACCCGTTTGTTCTTTAAATACATATATCGAAAGCTTTTTTTGTCCATATAAAGTCCTAAGTCGTTATCATCGGGTCATTTTGATATTGCGTAAAGGTAAGGCATTCAACAGCATCTTTCCAATTTTTAAAATGTGCGACAGAAGTAGTATTTGGTAGTTGCCCTTTCCCTTATTTGAAAATAAGATGCAGACTTTACAGATAGCACTTTTTGCTAAATGTAATATGCGTTTCAAGAAAACAGATCGAATCAATTTATTTGAAATGTTATTTTTTTCATCAGATAGTGTGGAACCCATGTACGTATTTCAATACAGATTTTTCGTTAAGGCGTCCGCAATGGACGTTACCGTTCATCTTTGTTAAAAGTAATTAATTAGTCTGAGTTCTTTTCATTTTTGTCTTTATTTTATGTAAAAAAATATTTAAGAAACTTAAGCTACTTCTTCTGGCTTGTATAATGCTGAAAGATGTAACTTATCGGCCCACTCCTTCTCATTCTTCCCATATAATGGGTTACAAATTTAAATGGCGAACGGAACAAATGTTGTGAACGTTTCAATATTTCTAAATCCTATGTTAAGCGGATGCAATGTCCGATTTGATGCAAACTGTGGACATTATAGTATTATTACTAACTTTAAATCCTTTTGGTACCTCTCCGTCAGTTTTTTCCAAAGCTTTATTGATGAAAAATGCTAGTATGCTATTATATCAAGTTTATTATCAATTACTACTCTTCTTACCCATAATCACTCTTTTCCGAAATCTCTTTCTTATATTCATTACACAGAGTAAAAATAGATCATAATTCCAATAACATATTTTAGCAAATACCTACAGGTTCCACATTTAGTTCCAGCACTTTTCGTAATTGTAAGCCCAATTTAAGAATTCCAGCTCTGTCGGTTCACTAAAAACCAAATCGTACCAGATTTGGTAACATTCTGTAATTTTCGTACCCATATTCCAAACCTGTTTTCAAATAGTAATCGTAAGTCCAAATTAAAACATTACTGTTCTGTCTGTTCGAAAAATCAAAATTTTACCAGATTTGGTACCATTCTATACTTTTCGTACCCATATTCCAAAACTATATCAATGCAACACTTCCACAGTAACTAAAGTCGCAACTTTAAGAATACGAGTTCTATCCGTTTACCAAAGTCAACATTTTACCAAATTTAGTGTTTTTCGTACCCATAAGTACTAATTTCCAAAACTACCTCAGTCATGCATAAGCCCACATTTAAGGACTCCAGCTCTATCCGTTCACAACATCCAAATTGTACCAAATTTTGTACCATTTATTACTTTTCCTAGACGTAAGTACGAGTTTCTATAACTACATAAATCCTACACTCTAACAGCAATCTTAATTCCACCATAGACTAAATTGTACCGAACTTAGTACGTTTCGTACCCATAAATACGAATTTCCAAATGTACCTCAATCCTGGTTTCAAATAGTAATCGTATGTCCAAATTTAAGAATTCCATCTCTGTCTGCTCCAGATTTGGTACCATTATGTACTTTTCGTACCCATATTCCAAACCTATATCAATCCTACACTCCCACAGTAACCTAAGTTGCAACTTTCAGGATTCGAGTTCCACCCGTTCACCAATAAACCACATTTAGTGCTTTTCGTACCCATAAGTACAAATTTCCAAAACTTCCTCACTCATGCACTTCAATAATAACCTTAAATCCAGCACTATCCGTTCAACAACATCCAAATTGTACCATATTTAGTACCATTCATTACTTTTCGTACACGCAAGTACGAGTTTCTAAGACTTCCTCAATTCCATAATCCAACAGCAATTTTAATCATTTAAATTTTCCATTTCTATGCTTTCAATCAATCCTAAATTGTACCAAGTTTAGTACCATTTAGTACACATAATTGCGAAATTTCAAAACTATCTCTATGTCTCAATCGTGCATTCTAACACTAGTTTAATCCCAAATGTGAGGATTCCAGCCCTATCCGTTCACGCAAACACAATTTGTACACTATTTGGTATCATCTAGTACTTTTTGTTTCTATAATTCAGAATTTCCTAAACTACGTCAATCCTACATTCCAACAGGAATTTTAATTGTAAAATTCTGGAGTCCAGTTCTATCCGTTCACACACAATCAAGTTGTACCAAATATAGTGCCATTTAGTACACATAAGTATTATGCTTCCATATTTCAGTTCTATATTCCAACAGAAACCATTATTCTAAATTTTAGGTTTCCAGCTCTCTCCGTTCACCATAATCCAAGTTGTACCAAATCTAGTGCCGTTTAGTACTTTTCGTACACATAAATTGGAAATAGCCCAATCTACAACAGTAATCTTATTTCCAAATTTCAGGTTTTCAGCTCTACCTTTTCAAGTAAAATCCACATTGTACTAAATTTAATACCATATAGTACTTTTCGTACCAATAAGTACGAATTTTCTAACTACCTCAATCCTACACTCCAACAGTTATTTTAATTCAAAATTTGAAGACTCCAGGTCAATCTGTTCACCTACATCCAACTTACACCAAATTTAGTACCAATTAGTACTTTTTGTACACATAAGTACGCTTTTTTTAAGGCTACCTCAATCCTGAACTCTAATAGTAGTCCCAATTCCGATTTTCATCTCTATACACTTATAGGTCGAATTTCCAAAAACCCATTAATACATCTTTCTAACTTTCATCAGTAACCCACATTCCAAATTTCAGAATTCTAGCTCTTCCCGTTAGCTTAATGCAAAAAGGGTGTCATATTTAGCACATTTCAGTACTTTTCGTACCCTTCTAGTTCGAATTTTCAAAAACCCAGCTGTACTCTGAACGCATTCGTTTATGGAGCAAAATATGAGATGTGCGTAGTGTTATCACAATTCTATAATAATTTCGACCTGCACTTTATTTGTTATCCTTAAAAATAACTATCGGTCTACCTTGTATCACAGTATAAAAATTACATACGATACACATTCGCAAATTATAAACGTAATGTTGTAACATTTTTTTGGGAATATTGTCCACAATGGTCATCATTGTATTTAGCGTATCAATAAAAATAATCGAAACCACGCTAAAAATATAAGCATAAATTGAAGTTATATATAGATATTGGTTATATATAGATATCAGCCAACATTAAATACAATACAGGAAAGTATTGAAAAAGCCACAAAAAAATGTATGTCATTTGTTAATAAACCTTAGCAACTAAACGGAAATTGAACGTTAAGTACTCAACATTAAAAAATTTTACTATTCACTTGTCTTTTTCATTCAACAAAAAGCAAACCCACACCTATCATTACAACCACACTTCAAATACGTCACAGCAACACCAATCGCCACTACTACTCGCCCTACTCACATTATTCAATTTCACACCATTGAAAGTATTACAAAATAGTTATTCGTCACAATGGAAAGCATAGCTGGAAAATAAAAAAAGACAGACAAATAAAAAAATGACGCTCCACATTTGGATGTCAAATAAAAATGAAGTAACATCTCTCTCGGTACGTTACATTTCTTTTCAAATGATGAGATAAAAAAGAAGAAGGTGCCGTGACAAAACACCAAACAACGAAACAAAAATTGAAGTCACCATCGAAACCCACATTTACTGTGAAATGAAGTAGCATCCACTAAACAATACCTGACATTGTACTACGCCGTTTGATGGTCGATCGACTGGAATTTTTCATGTACCATGTTGATGGTTATCGGTCAATTTTTTGTTCACTTGGTCGGTAAAGAAAGTGAAACTTGGATGACACAAACGGTGTGGGGTGTTAGCTACAAACAATAGTGGCATTCACACTTAAGGTCGTAATTCGTCATATACCCACAGTAAAAATGAAAAATATATATTGTTTCACGTTAAATAGTGTTCACTGTCAATGGGTTTGTATTGTACCTATCAACGAAGAATTTGTGGATGCCACATGTTCAAGTGTTGACCAAGGTCTATATACATTGAATAGCAGGTGATTTATATCCAAATTAAGTTGTCAACTGTTGAGGTATGTTTTATTCGTTCTCAACTCTCTCTGCAAAGTAGAATCCAGAAATATAAATTACCAGCACCCTAAAAAGGCCTAGAGGCGTGGATTTTATAAATATTTTTAGCAGCACCCTAAAAAGGCGTGGAATTTTTTATATTTTAGCAGCACCCTGAAAAGGCCTAAATGCGTGGATTTTTGAATATTTTAGCAGCACCCTGAAAAGACTGAATTCCTGGATTTTTTTAATATTATTAGCAGCTCCCTGAAATGGCCTAAAGACGTGAATTTTTTAAATATTTTTTAGAAAAACCAAGATATGGTCCAAAGACGTGGATTTTTTAAATATTTTTACCAGCACCCTAAAAAGACCCAAATGCGTGGATTTTTTTAAAGACTTTTAGCAGCATCCTAAAAAGACCCAAAGGTGTGGATTTTTAATGACTTTTTGCAGTATCCTAAAAAGACCCAAAGGCGTGGATTTTTTAAAGACTTTTTTATTTGCACCAAGGACGAACCCTATTGAAAATGAGAAACATCGGTTCAGATTTAGATATAGCTCCAATATATATATATATATATATATATTCGTCCGATTTCATGTAAACGGTGTACTAAAGACCCTGTATATCTTTCGATTTGGATGAAATTTGGCACAGCGTTTTGAATTAAGTGTAGAATTATGTGTGTTAAGTTTCGTGAAAATCGGTTCAGATTTCTATATAGCTCCCATATATAGTTTCGCCCGATTTTATGTAAATGGTATCCCAAAGTCCCATATACCTTCCGATTTGCACGAAATTTGGCATAGCGTACTGGAGTGAGTCTAGAATAATGTGTGTAAAATTTCTTGAAAATCGGTTCAGTTTTAGATATAGCTCCCATATATAGTTTCGCCCGCTTTTATGTAAATGGTGCACAAAAGTCCCTGAAAATCATTTGATTTGCACGAATTTTAGCACATCGTACTGAATTAAGTCTAGAATGACGTGTGCTAAGTTTCATAAAAATCGATTCAGATTTAGATATAGCTCCCATATATAGTTTCGCCCGATTTTAGGTAAATGGTATCCCAAGGTCCCATATACCTTCCGATTTGCACGAAAATTGGATAGCGTACTGGATTGAGTCTAGAGTAATGTGTGTAAAATTTCTTGAAAATCGGTTCAGATTTAGATATAGCTCCCATATATAGTTTCGCCCGATTTTAGATAAATTATGCACCAAAGTCCCTGAAAATCATTCAATTTGCAAGGATTTTTGCAAAGCGTACTGAATTAAGACTAGAATGACGTGTGGTAAGTTTCGTTCGGTTCAGATTTATATATAGCTCCCATATATAGTTTCGGCCGATTTAATGGTATGCCAAAGTCCCTTTATATCTTCCGATTTGCATGAAATTTGGCATAGCGTACTGAATTGAGTCTAGAATGATGTGTGTAAAAGTTCTTGAAAATCGGTTTAGATTTGGATATAGATCCCATATATATTTCCGACCGATTTAATGTAAATGGTTCATCAAAGTCCCTATATATCCTTCGATTTCCATGAAATTTGGCATAGCGTAATGTATTGAGTGTAAAATAATGTGTGTAAAATTTCATGAAAATCGGTTCCGATTTAGATATAGCTCTCATATATATGTTCGTCAGATTTTAAGTAGGACCCAATTAGGAACAAATCTTGCTGAAATTAGTACAATTTAACCTGTGACACGTTATGTTGAAATCGGTTCATATTTGGATATAGCTTCCATATCTATTTTCATTCCAGTTGTAATATTGACACGAAATTTTGCACAACGTAAAAAATTGAGCATTTTGATATTTTTGATATTTGCTTTAATTTTGTCCCATTGTAACAAACGAATGGCATGTTGTTGGATTGATCTAAGTCGATTCACATTTAGATAAAGGTCACATATTTTAGTCCATCCAATTTCATATTAATGGCCCTTCTGTTAGGATGCATTCGTTTAATATACCAATG
This sequence comes from Musca vetustissima, assembly GCF_032173495.1. Lineage (NCBI taxonomy): Eukaryota > Metazoa > Arthropoda > Insecta > Diptera > Muscidae > Musca > Musca vetustissima. Next base: position 21,355 of record NW_026885643.1, read on the forward strand.
GTGGTAAAGGGTATCATATAGTCGGCCCCATCCGACTTTACTACTTTCCTTACTGGGTTTTTTTCTTTTTATAAAATGTCACAACATTAGCTCACCTCCAACCCTAAATACCAATGGACTACGGTTAGTACTTTTCGTAAAAGTTTGCCGCACATACGTCGATTTGTACAGTTACTAATCAAATTTCTCTCTATAGAGACCATTTTATAAATGTATTTCAAAAGGTTTTAGGTTTATTTTAATAAATATGCTCCCTTAATAAAAACGTATCTTATAATTTTGTAATTTTTATTTCTAATTGGTGATCGCTTAAAAATCAAATTAGTAATTTTATATTAGAACTTAAAATTAACATATTAAACTAATATTTAAATGCCAACATTTGCATGCATTAAGTTTGCACCATTTCTTCATGTACTACCGCACAAAAATATTTAATTTTTTTACTTCTTTTTCACATTCTATTCTTTTGTTCTCGATATTTATGGAGTATCTAACGGTGGATAGGCGTTTTATGAATTTTTCTTTATCTCCTCTTTTATTCTACTACTGCGCTTTTTTATTGCAGCTACAAAAACGGTTTTCCATAGTTGTAATTCTGTTTGTTATAACGATAAAAATCTGTGTAGGAGTTGGCATCGTTTACGCCATAGCCATAGCTATTGCTGCCACTATAATAGGGCGTCTTGCTTTCCACTTTATTTATGGGAATATATTTTTGTTTTTCGCTTTCTTTGGTCTCGACAATGTTGCTGCTATCGGCCGTAGATAGATCATTCCAATTTTTGAAGCTACGATATGGTATTGCCGGGTGTAATTGCGGTGGCGGTACATAGACCAATTCAAACTGTGTCGGCTGTTCTCCACTGCCAGTAAGAATCCATTTCAAAGCCAATAGGCCAGTGGTAATTAATGATATTTTACTCATCACCAAGGCGGCCGAGGAAATGGCCGTTAACATTTTCAATATGAGTGGTATTAGAACAACTTTGGCAATTAGAACACCCATAAATAGAGGATATAAAGTTTTGGAGATTTTCTTGTATTTATGCGATTTGCCACGACCTACAACATAAATATAAATTAACAGTTTTATTGTTCATGTTTTGTTCTCCTCTTCCACAATACCTTTCTCAATCTCGGCCAACACTTCTTCCAATAAAACCACATCTTCATCGTTCCGCATGTCTGGCCACAGGTCATTAAACTCCAAACTAATTGTTTTCCCTTGGTCCACAATGGTGTCCTTGTCCTTTTGTTGTATTTCGCCACTGGGCTTGTCGCTTGTTGCCGTCATGCTGCCATAGTAAACCATTGATATTATGGCCACAAATCCCATAACAAATTTCATTCTTTTGCGTTGAATTTCCTATTTCAGACTTCTGTTCATATTCGAATCTTTTGAAAAACTAAAAGTTCTGCCAAGTTATGGTTTGGCGTTTACCCGCAATATTGCTTTGCCAACAAAGATTGGTCATATTTAATTTATGCGAAAACTTTCTTCGTTTGGTTGCACTTGAGTGCAATTTTATAAATGTTGCAACTTTTCGCAAAAGGCAGTTTGAAGACCATTAAAGTGTTCTTTGAAAACTATTCTTAAATTTCCGGGTAATCGTATTGATGCGAATAATTTCTAACAGCATAATCGTTTTCGTACACTGTGAATTTTGTAAGGGATTTTGAAAGAAGCTATACTTTAAACTGTACAAAATCTGTCAGCAAAATTAGAAAGGGTTTGTTATAATTAGGTTAAAAATCGGCGGTATTCGGTATTACTAACAGATATACATGCTCAGCGTGTGAAGTGTACCTATTAGATTTATGACTTTTTCGTAATTTTTCGACGTTTTTTTATTTATAATTCAGGGTGAATTGACACCTTTTCGTTATATAGGACCTTTAATGATGTTAACAACTAACGACATACAAACGGCTTTAAAAATTGTGGTTAATTTAATATTGGGTTAAAGTGACTTTCAAAAAATTCCTAAAATTATGTGGGACCTGAAGTGTTTTATAGAATCATCTAATAACTAAAATCGAATCTTATGTAACAAGTCGTCAAAATATGGCACTGTGATGCGAGGTTGCATAAAAGGCAAAAATAATCGAGATAGACCCATGGCTCCTTTTGAGAATATGCATAGAATCACTTTCTGAGTCGATTTATGCATGTCCGTATGTCCATGTTAAATTTAAACAAAGTGCAGGTCGCATTTATTATCCGAATTGGATGAAATTTGGCACAGCTCATTTATTTGGGCCAGGGACGAACCCTATTGAAATTGGGAAAAATCGGTTCAGATTTAGATATAGCTCCCATATATATTTTCGACCGATTTTAGGCAATTGGTGCACCAAAGTCCCTGGAAATCTTTTGATTTGCACGAAATTTGGCACAGCGTAATGATTAAGGTCTAAAATGATGTCTGCCAAATTTCGTGAAAATCGGTCCAGATTTAGATATAGCTCCCATATATATCTTCGTCCGATTTATGGTAAATTGTGTACCAAAGTCCCTATGTATCTTTCGATTTGCAGGAAATTTGGCACAGCGTACTAAATTAACTCTAGAATGATGTGTGCAAAGTTTCGTGAAAATCGGTTCAGATTTAGATATAGCTCCCATATATATTGTCATCCGATTTAAGATAATTGGTGCCCCAAAGACCTTATATAACTTTCGATTTGCACGAAATTTGGCACAGTGTACTGAATGTCGTCTATAATTATGTGTGCTAAGTTTCATGAAAATCGGTTCAGATTTAGATATAGCTCCCATATATAGTTTCGCCCGATTTTATGTAATTTGTGCACCAAAGTCCCTATATATTATTCGATTTGCACGAATTTTGGTATAGGGTACTGAATTAAGTCTAGAATGATGTTGCTAAAAGATCCATAACTAGGGCGATTGACACAACGTACTAATGTAGGATAAATTAGTCTCTGGCAAGTTTCCCTGAAATCGGTTCAGATATAGATATATAACAAAAACGCGTAGTCTGTTAGGATACATATTTTGAATATACCCAAAGTGGTGAAGGGTATCATATAGTCGGCCCAGTCCGACTTTACTACTTTCCTTACTGGTTTTTTTAAGTTATACTATACAGACATATTAATTTTGCAGGAATGCCGAACGCAGACATGGGTTTAAAGACCTCTGAACGGGCGTTCGAAAGCGGCTTTATAGTCGACGATAGATGGAATGTGTCGATGTGTTTCTCGTGAGCCTTTCCAGGATTTGGCGCACAGTGAATATCTGTTCAATGGTGAATTTACCAATTCTGGAGTCTTATTGGTATGGACCAATAATGTCATTGACCATTGACTTCAGTCGTTCACACAGCACGCTGGAAAACACTTTATATGCGATGGGAAGGAGATTATTTCCCCTATAGTTGGCACATATCATTTTGTCTCCTATTTTGTGCACAGGATGCTGAGATTGCATTCATTGAAAATTATACTAATCAGCTGGTACATGCTCCTGACCAGCATCTGATCACCAGTCTTGAATACTTCGGCTGGTAACCCATCGGCTCCTGCTGTTTTATTACTCTTCAGCCGATTTATTTATTCTGGCCTCATATTGGCTAGGTGATAAACATTCTATACCGACATCACTTATTGGTTCTGGGGTATCTTCTTCACCGTCACTACTTGACACCAGAAGTCCTTCAGTATCTGTCACCAGATGTCCTTCTTCATCTCTACAGGAAGATGCGCTTGCACCAAAGCCTTCGGTTTGGTTTTTTACTCGTTGGTAAAATTTCCTGACCTCGTTCTGACTCATGTACCTCTCAATTTGATCCCGCTCACGTTTTTCTTGTTTTTTTTTTTTCTTTTGTCTGAAAATACATATCTCCTCTCTCCTTTTCCTCCGATAATTCTCTCTAGCCTTACGTTTTGCTACTGTCTACAGGGTTGCCCTATACGCTGCGTTTTTCATATCAATAGCGTTACGACGCCCCTGGGTTAGTGTTACGACGCCCACGGGTTTCTTGATGGTGGTCTTTGGTACCCAAAAAACCCAAAGGAGTGGGCAATTCTTTGCCATTGTGCTTCTATATTCATATCGGGACAAGAAGTGCTTTCGTCAAGCAGTGGGTAATATGAGCAGATCAGCCATTTTCTACCTGTTGTGTTTGAAGCTTTTCGATGTCGAGTTTCCGTGGTGTGTTAGATCGCAACTATCCTTGCTATTCGCTCCTCGGATCGTCTATCATGTTGTGATAGACCGAGGAGCGTCGATTTGATTTCTCGTTGTTTGATCGAGAGAAACCCGCGAAGTCAATCAATCTCATGTCGTTGAATGATGTTTCTTCATGGATGCTTAATTTTCCAATGGTGGGACCAAACGTATTTCCCCTTCCGATTTTTTTTATTTTATTATTAGCAGAATTTTAATGTCATGACCAGGACAGCGGTCATATGTCTTTAGTCTGCTCATCTTTGTCTTCCGTCGGAGCATGGGTGCAAATAAATAGAAGAACTTCGTTTTTATAGGATTATAACAATTCGCACATCTAGTGGAGTGAATCTGGGGACGAGGTCTTTTATTCTCCTATCAACCATATATCCGCAGCCAAATTCACGTCTCGTTTCATGGCAGCTATAATACAGTGCGTAATCGTCTTATTTACTTACGCCTGTCCCTTTCCACCGCATTTCCTGCAAGGCAATAGTATCGGCTTTGTACTTCTAGAGTACATCCGCCAATGCGATAACTGCGCCTTTGGTTTTCTTTTTCGTTGCTTTTTCATAGTATGAGGGGTTTTCCGAGTGTGGGCAACTAACCCGACGCCTCAGCTAATTTTTTATATTTCTTTCTATGTCAACCGCTACCAGAAATGACAGGACCATTTGGCCTAATCTTCCGACATGATCTAGGTTTAGTAAAACCAGTAAGGAAAGATCAAAAGTCGGAGTCGGGGCCGACTATATGATACCCTTCACCACTATGGGTACATGCAAGACATGTTAATATCTACAATATCCTGTTGATATAGAAATTTCGCATACATTAGTCGGGACCTAATTCGGTACTCTGTGCAAAATTTTGCTTCAATCGGAACTATATTGGGAGTTTGGTGCACAATTTTCTTTAAATCGGACGACGCTATATATGGGAGTTATATCTAAATCTGACCCGATTTCAACAAAATTTCACATACATCAGTCGGGACTTAATTCAGTACTCTGTGCAAAATTTTGCTTTAGTCGGACCTCTATTGGGAGTTCGGTGCACTATTTACATTAAATCGGACGAAACTATAAATCGGAGCTATATCTAAATCTGAACCGATTTCAACAAAACTTGGCATATAACTATCTAGACCTAATTCAATACTCTATGCAAAATGTTGTCTCATTGGGAGTTTGGTGCATCAATAAGTTAAAATCGGACGAAAGTATATATGGGAGCTATGCCTAAACGTGGACCGATTTCAATTTCTATAGGGTTCGTCCTTGGTCCAATTAAGTGACCTGTGCTAAATTTCATTCAAATCGGATCATAAATGCGACCTGTACTTTGTTAACAAAAATACATGGACGGACAGACGGACATGCATAAATCGACTCAGAAAGTGATTCTATGCATATTCTCTCGATTCTGTTTGCCTGTTACAAACATATGCACAAAGACATAATATCCTGTACACAGTGTGGTGAAGGGTATAAATATTACGATGTTCAAAGTTTGGATCTGTTGTAGAATCTGAAATATTTTCAATATATAGTTTCTTTAAGTGTAAAGTTAGCTTCAAGTCAAAACAGAACATAAAATAAAGTAGCACTAAATTTTCTATTCATTATAAATAGGCGAAGTAGTAATTGGCAATATTTATAGTTGTTTTTACTTTTCTATTGAGAAAATTAACAATTCCGTCATGCTGTTATGACCTACAAGTTACTGTAACTTATATGTGTTTAACCTAAATACTTCTAACAGGAAAATGGGCTAAGTGTTCAAAACATTTAAAATAACAATAGAAAATTCTCACAATAGTTGATAAAGTGGATTGATTTCAATGGTATCAAAGAAATCTAATATTTTAAGAATGTTTTGAAGATTATTATACCAGCAACGATGTATAAAATTAAAAAATTAAAAACAATACATACTTCATACTCATTCATCGTATTTTTTAATAGGCATTTAAATTGGAGAATTTATTTTTAAATCAACTATTTGATCTAATTGCAGGAAATCAACATTTGCCTCCTCCATTTGCAAATATACTTTTTCTGCCTTGATACAAATTCAATTTCAAATTCTCCAATTTTCGTCACTCAAAGTAATACCATTTTATAATTGAAAAAAAAAAAACAAATACAAATGGAAATAGAAATAGTGCCGCAGTCACATACAACACATTTGGACTATTTGTAACCTAAGGAAATTAAGATATATATTTCATCACATGTACATATGTAGGTAGCTAGGTATGTATGTCCACATATTGAACAAATCACGTTTTGTTTAGCACATGACTTTAGAGCGAACTTATCATTATTGTTTTTGGCATTTGCTAGATTTGTGTAATATATTGTAAATGTGTGTTTTTGTCTTCTGTTTGTTTTATTTGTATTTTAAAATATAACCCAAAGAAGACACAATCCAGCACTTGTATGTAATAAATACATGTATAAACTGATTGATGATGAAAATGGATAGGCATCGCACGTAACACATGATAACTACCATGGCACGTGTTTCCACCATTCATTGAACACAAAATGAAAACAAAAAACATTGCAGCATACCATGTTTATTGGTTAAAAGGGGGCAGTCAGTCGTCTAACTAAAGTAACACCAGAAAACCCAAAAAACAAAAACAAAATTTGGTTAAAAGGGAAGTTCGGTAGTAGTGCGGTCTTAAAAAATAAATTTGTTTTGGCATTGAAATTGTTTACATAAGTAATTTGTTACTTTTAACCACTAACTAAAACTTTGCTAACCTTTTGCCACCAACAATCATTCACTTCTTCGATAGGATGTTACGCATATTTTACTTTCTGGGTTAAGTGATGGGGTATCAGAAGGATGTCTATAATATTTCAAAGTTGTGTTTGTGTGATGAATGACCAGGAAATGTCATTTAGGAAGACTTTTGCAGCGAATATATAAAAAAGGTAAACTGTTGTTGTGTGGATTTGTCTTCACACGTAAACATAATATATGTTAGGAAATTAGAGGAAATAAGTACACAAGGTCACAAACCACTAGCAAATTTTTAATATAAAGGACACTCTTCAAAAAAAAAAAAAAAAAAATGTAAAAATCTTAAATTTGACGTGGATCTATAGCAATATTCGCGTTTACTTTACAAAATAAAATAGTAGGGTTTTATTATGTTTCTGCATATGTTTGTAACAGCAATAGGAATCGAGAAGGACCAATGGTTCCTTTTGAGAATATGCATCGAATCACTTTCTGAGTCGATTTATGCATGTCCGCCAGTTCGTCAATGTATTTTTGTGAACAAATTAAAGGTCGCATTTATGATACGATTTGGATGAAATTTGGCAATTGTCACTTATTTGGCCCAAGGACGAACCCTATTGAAATTGGAGAAAATCGGTTCAGATTTAGTTTTTTCCGATTTTATGTAAATAGTGCATCAAACTTGCCCAAGGACGAACCCTATTGAAATTGGAGAAAATCGGTTCAGATTTAGTTTTTTCCGATTTTATGTAAATAGTGCACCAAACTTGCAATATTGGCCCGGTTGAGACAAAATTTTGCAAGGAGTACTTAATAAGGTCTAGATTGATGTATGCTAAGTTTTGTTGAAATATGTTCAGATTCATATATAGTACCGATATATATTTTCGTCCGATTTTATCTAAATGGAGCACCATACTGTCAATTTTGGTCCGATTGAGACAACATTTTGCACAGAGTAATGAATACAGCCCAGATTGATGTATGCGATGTTTGGTTAAAATCGGTTCTGATTTAGATATAGCTCCCATGTATAGTTTCGTCTGATTTTATATAAATGGTTTGATTATATACAAATTCCACATATATTTTCGTCCGATTTTATGTTAATGAATCGGGCTCCATTAACATCATATATTTGTCCGATTGAGACAACATTTGGCACAGCGTACTGAATTATGTCGGGATTTATGTGATGCGAAGTCTTCTGTAACATAAAATTCTGTTCAAAGTATTTTGAACATGCTGACGACTGGCAAGAAGAGCTGACAAATTAAATTTCAGTTCAAAGCATTTTGAACATGCTGACCACTCACAAAGGGATGACAAATACAACATTTATTTTATATTTAAATAGATTGATCCCTTGTGGTGTTTTCTTAAATCTACTCATACATTCTTATATAAATCTAAAGCAATGTGAGCGGAATTATTCTGTCATAATATATATTAATTATTACTAATAAAAAACTATTATAGACTATAATTAAGGAAATAATATCAGCCTCTAGGTAACAGCACCCACGATTCGTCGCAGCCAATTTTCTATGGGACCTCGATCAAAATTTCCTCCACCTTTGTCTACAGCTTTCATCATCCAGGCAACACCATTTCTCTGCGGCGATTTCTCCCTCCACTCTTTATTAACCGGAGTTTTCTTCCCGCGATTATGCAGACCTTTGGCTTCTTTGTGGCTTTCTTCATCGTTTTCAATTTTGACTACAGTTCTTGATGCTTTCTTATGCGACATCATCTTTCTAAAACTGGAGAAGTGATTAAATTTAACACAATTTAAATTACCTACGAGGATTAGTGAACTACAGTCCTTTTCCACCTCAAACATCACTTCTTCCCTGGCTTTAACATTCATGTAGACAACATTACTATTTTCTTCTACATTGTTTTCTTCTGAAATTTCTTCGTCTATGGAGTAAACATCACAATACTCCTCCTCATTCTGTAGATCGACTTTTTGTTCCTGTTTTTCAAGATCGGTGCCGTCATCATCCTCTTTCTTCAGCTGGCATATAGATCCAGCCTCGCTAAACTGCAAGGTTTCTATTTGTTTCTGCTGCACTAGTGGACTGTCACCATTATTGTCTTTTGTGAATAAATTCCCTCCGCAGTGAGGGCTTGCCGGGGGCACCAAATATTGGAAGGTTTCCACTACTTTCTTTAGCTCCTTCCTTATATATTTTCATCCGATTTCATCAAAACTATGTACCAAATAACTACAAAGGTTTGTACATTTAGGACGATAACCAAATCGAACCTAGAATAACTTATGTATGTGTACCCAAAGTGATGAAGGGTTACATATAGTCGGCCCCGACCAACTTTGGAACTTTTCTTACTGTTCATAATTTCATCCTTATGATCATCGTTGTAGGTACAATATCAAACTAGTCATGGATACACAATTACTTATATATTTCAAAAAGCACAAGTTGTCATTATTTATTCCATTTTTGATACCGAGAAATAGTGATCATATTCAAACATGTAGGTCCGGCTCTGGTCGTTTTGCCACAATTATTATTAAGAATGTTGACTAGCAAGGTAATCTTCCAAATTTATAATCATTGCTGTTTTGAAATGATCGGTGAAAATTTAGTGGGTCAAGTAGCCGTAGACTTATGTTTACTCCGGAAAGTAATAGTCCGGAGAAGTTATAAGTGTGGCATGAACTTAAATGTTAATCATTATAGTCTTGGAAAAAAAAGTTTTGTTTTCTCTACTTAGCCCAAATATTTTCTACCGAGTTCAAGACTGGATTATGTAATAAAATTCATAATACAACATTCAAAGCTGCGTCCAAAGTATCGTTGCAACAAATAACTATTAAAGCATATACCAATCTGTGGGTCAATAAATTATAAACAGCCTCAAACGTGTATTATTGCTTTGATATTTGTATCTTCAATGAATTCTCCACACCATATGAGATCCGTCAGAGCTAAATTAAATTTGATTTCGCAACCAAGCACCACTTGATTCCAAAAAATAGCTTGGGTTATGAACCTAATCAAGGTTTTCGGTAGCACGGGAATCAGCACTCCACGTCTTCGTATCTAGCCTGAAAGTGTCAAGTCACTTTGGGTGAAATAGATTAAGACTTTTTTAAAAACTGGCAAAATTCAATTCGGAAAACCGTATACCAAGGAAGGTGACAATATATCCAAGAGAAGGTGACAATATATACAAATAATATGGATGTATATAATCGGATGTGGTATTTTTTTCTAAGTTTATTACAAAATTTTTAAAGTTCCTGGTGATACCTATGGAACCAAATTGTTATGTATGTTTCTAATCGTTCTATATACCATATTTATCGTCCGAATACCATGAAATGTAACCTTCCCGTCTGTATGGCTATCGGTGTAAAAAATTTTAAAATGTCCATTCTATCCCGGGCATGTTTTCTGTGATTTAGAAGAACGAGGAAGGAATCTTGCATACTGTCTTGATTACATCTCAGATCTTCAGTGACGTCAAAGAGAGCTGTAACACAGCTTCTGGTCTTTCTAAATCCAGACTAATATTATGGGCAATATAGCTATAAGATGATAATCATGATTAGATTTGGGAATTGGAATAATTTTCGCTTGTTTTCATGCTTCAGGGAAGGTAGATTTAACAAGAATGGTGTTTAATATATATATATATATATATATTATGTAAGACAGAATGTTTGGTATGATCAATCTTAGTAGCTTCGGATTAATACCATCCACGGTTTCAGCATTCGATTTAATTTCATTGAATGTTGAAAGAACTTCAGTGTATTCGACACATCTAAAGGAGAACTCATTTTCATTTTGAACGATATTTAAATGTGAATAAACATTATCAGAATTGACCGCCAAGTTTGGACCAATGAATTTTTTTCCAACATTATTTTCCTGAAAACCAGTAAGGAAAGTAGTTAAGTCGGACGGGGCCGACTATACGATACCCTTTACCACTGTATCTATATTCGAGAGATGCACCCTAATAGACCTTAACCCTACGATCTATAACCGGATAAATGTGTACCTTTTTATACCCTCCACCATAGCATGGAGTGTGTATTAAGTTTGTTTTTCCGCTCGTAACTCATCGAATAATCATTTCCCTATAATGTATACATATTCTTGATCAGCGTAAAATTCTATGACGATATAAGCATTTCCGTCTGTCTGTAGTAATCATTCTAGCGTCTAAACGAATTGAGATATATCACCAAAATTTCGCACAGAGTCGTCTTTTTTTCTGCAGGCAGGTAAAGTTCGAAGATGGTCCATATCGGTCCACATTTAGGCATAGCTCCATATAAGGGTATAACCCAATGTTCGGTATTTTGGGGTTCTTGGGTGCGTTTTTCAACCGAATTCGCTGAAATTTGGTACATTGGGTTCTTATTGCGTACCAAATTTCTCCACTACAATTATAAATATAGGCCCACTTTTTGGTAGCCCTACATAACGGTACTCCCCAATTTTCAGTATTTTTGGGGTATTTTCGGATAGCCCCCATCGAGGGCGTTTTCCAACCGAATTCATTGTAATTTGGTATTTTGTAGTATTATATGGTAACAAATCTCCCTCCCAAAAAATTATTAATACTTGCCCTTTTAGGGGTAGTCCCCATATAACCCGCTTTTTTATATTAAACTAGTTATTTGATTTGTTTGCGTGTTTTGGGTTTGTCCCCATATAAGCGTATTCTATCATAGTATATGGAATTCTAAGACGATTTAGCTATCTGTTGTAATCATTCCACTTTTTGGGGATATCGTGATAACTGGAATCTGACGATAATATATCGGCCAGCATTTAGACATGTCCCCCATATAATGATAACTCCTAAAGGAAAGTATTAAGATACAGAACTAAAATATAAGAAGAACTTCACATATATTGGTTATTAATTAGGCATAGCCCATTTATAATGATAGCCCTAAATATTCGCTAATTCTAACACTATGTAATCAATATTGGTCGCCCTTTAAGAATAACCTCACATAACTTTGCAATCTAAATTGCAGTAGTTTGAGGATTTTAGGAGAATTCCCATTAAAAATTGCTGACATTTGTGTTTGGTGCACATAATGGTTTACATAAATCGGTTTGTAGAATTATCGGTATAAGTGGTTAAAAAATATGCAAAATAATGTACTACAAATGCTAAAAATTAAAAACCACCATTTATATCTGATCGACGCAACTAAAAATTGCGACGACGAAAATCAATGTGTTATCTCTTTTAAAATCAACGCATATCGGACTATGTAAATCCTACTTATAGAATTTTGGAGATAATTAAATCAAAAAAAAAAAAAAAAAAAAAAATGAAGGATACAAAACGAAATATTGATTTTAATAGTTTTTGTTTCTTTGTTTTTTTTCAATTCCAACATAAAACAGGTTTTAATTTTTTTTAAATCTTAATTAGTTTTGTTTTTATTTTTCAATAATAAAGATATAAATAAATAATAAGAAAAATAAAAACAATTTTTATAAAATTGTTTTTGTAAAAAAAAAATGGGTGAAATCCTTCGCACCAGCCTGCAATAAGGTCAGTTATTTCACGATATTAAAACACAATTTTTATTACACTTTTTTCTGAAGTAAATATTTAACTTACCTTGTAATATCCTATCATACGTTCCAACCAACCCCCTCAATGAAATACAGCTTGCGATTACAAGCCAATAAAAAACATAATTTTCGAACTCTGATATAACAACTATTCGTGCGTATAGCAATTACAAATTGTATCGACTTAAGGGGACCCCCCCATTCTCGGCGTCAAAATTTTTGTTGATATAATTCGAATCTACACTGATTAAAGAATGTCTCTACAAAATTTCAAGTGAAAATCTCAAGAACTGTTGAAGATATATCCGATTTAGTGTGTCAGCATCAAGTGACGGCTAAAGGGTTTCTCAAACTTTAAACGCGTTTTTCTCTAAACATTTTTTTGCGAATGGCGGGCACGATAACTCAAAAAGTAATAATCCAATCGGTTCCAATGTTTGCATCGTTTCTCTGGGAGTGTATAGCTCTCGTATGAACTAGGATAAAGCCAATCGGTGAAGATCTTCCTTATTTTTTAATTTGGTTTTTGGTCAAAAATCGGCGATTTTCCAAAAATATGTTTTCAAAGGTCCACCATTTTGTTAATTTTAGAGCGAAGTCAATAATCCTAGTTCATACGAGAGCCAGACATGTACTCTTTCTAACACCGTTGGAATTTTCGGATTCCGATGTTCCAGTGAGGAGTTATCATGCCCGCCATCAAAAATAAGGACTTTTCTTTAATTACAAAAAAAAAAAAACAACAGCAAAACAATAACAAAAATTTTTTGTAAATTATTTTTCTTCTTTTTTAAATCTTCAATTATATATGTGCAAAGTTACAAACCTTAACAAGCATTGGTATTGATTTACCAGCCCATTGAAAATCTTAAAAAATTCAAATCGGGAATGGGGGGGGGGGGGGTTCCCTTAATACGATACGTTACTTTGCATATCAAATATCCAAATTAAACCAAAGACACAGATTTGTGTTGATGCCAAATTTGGAGTTTATTGAACTGCGTGTGCCATTTGATATTAAAAAAAATATATCAAAAGCGAACACGAGTTAAAGTGTGGCAATTTTGATATGAAACTATTTTGCACCATTGACGTCAATGGATTCGAAAAAAAAGATTTATGTATGCATATACACAACTTGCACTGAACAATGTCCGTGACAACTCTATCCTCCATCAATAAAAATAAAAACACTATATTGACATAAATACATGTGTGTGTCTATAAAAATTAATTCATCATTTGGCATTGTGCTTTCCCAATGAACTTCTGAGTAGAGGCATTTTTGTAAATCTCTTCAAAGGAGCGAAAAGTTTCAAAAGCAGCTCCGCTCCCAATGGCAATAACACGTGCGACAATTTCGTAGGTGAACAATTTTGAAGGTTCTTTACCAAAATTTTGTAATGAACTCTTCTTTGATTGCTTGTGGCTGTGTAACCTTCCGCACCAAGCCGACAATTTTTACACATACACATAATTATTTGTAAGTGTGTTCAAAAAACATCATGCTCTTCAAAAACTTGTACAAATTTTGTTTTACAAAATGTAACATCAAACAGATTATTCGTCTCTAATTGCCAATGCTAATGTTGTAAAGAAGAAGAATTCTAATTTAAATTTTAACACGTGTCTAAATCTCGCAAGCAAATAATTGTGGTAACTTGGGAATTATTTCGAATGTACTCTTCCTTTTTAATGAGTATGACATAAATATTCATATTTAAATTGACACTACAGATATTTATAGTCAATTTTAGATTAAATTTAGTTGCGAAGAAACAATTTAAGACACGTGTATATTTTTGAGTTTAATCAAGTGAAAGTGTTACGATGTGATTGTATATTTTATGCAAACAATTTACATAAAATAGAATTCATAGTATGGGACAGAATATAAGAATTTCACTTAGTAGTTTTGAAATATGATTTTGAAGGATAATTACAAAGTGTGGATTTTCAAAGACTATTTTGTTCTAAGAGACAAATTCTTCTTAACCCTTTGTGGCTCGAATTTTTACCCGTGCCAATAGAACTATCTTTTGTAGGACTATTTCTAGGTGGGGATTTTTAAAAGATATTTTAGGGACTATTTCTAGGTGGGGATTTTTTAAAGATATTTTAGGGACTATTTCTAGGCGGGGATTAAAAAAATTGTAATGAATGCATCCAGACCTGGATTTTTAAAAAATAACTATTAAAGACTATTTCCAGGCGTGGATTTTTATAGAATATTTTTTTAAAATTTAAAAAAAAAAATCTTTTTGAAGGTCCGACAGATTCTGTAAAAACATATTTTCTAAAGAATATTTTCCAAAAAAAAACATGATTGATTTGTAAAAGAAATATTTTTTAAAGAGTGTGAATTTTTTGAAAAAAATTGTGCGAAGGATCAACAAATTAAACATATATTTAACATGTTTATAATATCTGACTGTTGAACAAATTTCCGCACATTTTGTGATTTATGTTAATTGCAGCAGAGGAGACTTGGGCACCTTCTCCATCGGGGCACATTCGGCAATCGCGTTTTCGATATGAAGCACTCACGGTACATCACCAGCTTCGATACATAGAATCGAATATCAAAATAAATAACTGTCTCAAAGTTTGAAATCTCAAGCTAATTAACTTATTTATATGGACGGGTTTTTTTGTATTTTTATACCCTTCACCATACTGTGGTACAGGGTATTATATATGTCTTTGTGCATATGTTTGTAACAGTCAAAGGCAAACGAGATAGACCCATGGTTCTTTTTGAGAATATGCATAGAATCACTTTCTGAGTCGATTTTTGAGTCGTCTGTCTGTCCATGTTAAATTGTAAACAAAGTACAGGTCGCATTTTTTGAGTCGAATTGAATGAAATTTGGCACAGCTCATTTATTTGGCCCAAGGACGAACCCTATTGAAATTGGGGAAAATCTGTTTAGATATAGATCCCATATATATTTTCGTCCGATTTTATGTAAATGGTGCACCAAAGTACCTATATATCATTCGATTTCCACGAAATTTGGCACAGCGAACTAAATTAAGCCTAGATTCGTGAAAATCGGATCAGTTTTAGATATAGCTCCTATATATATTTTCGTCCGATTTAAGGTAAATGGTGCACCAATGTCCCTTAATATCCTTCGATTTGCACACAAATTGGCACAGCGTAATGAATTAGGTATAGAATGATGTGTGTTAAGTTTCCTGAAAATCGGTACAGATTTAGATATAGTTCCCATATATATTTTCGTCCGATCTAATGTAAATGGTGTGCCACAGTCTCTTAATATCTTTCGGTTTACACGATATTTGGCACAGCGTGTGTGATGATGTGTGTTAAGTTTCCTGAAATCGGTTCAGATTTAGATATAGCTTCTATATCTGACCAAATGAAAACTTTAGTATCGGTTGCAAAATGACATGTTTTTGATCCAATTTCATTTTACTGGTCCTTTAAAAATGAGACGTCTGTTAGGATTCATCTATTGAATATATAGGGTATCATAAAGTCGGCCCCGTCCGACTTTACTACTTTCCTTACTGGTTTTGTATTGTTACAGATATTTTTGTAATATTTCCATTTCGTAAGTATTTCCGGTATAAATCTGTTCAATTTTTGAGGCAGTATTAATAAAAAACAGTTAATTACAATGTGTATTATTATAAAAATAATTAAAAATATATTGTTTTTGAAAATTGAAGTGGGGCACATTCGGCCTTATACCGATTATAAAGTGCAATATTATTTTCCTAAAATGTTTTTGAGTTTGTCTTTAAAAATAATCCTTTAATATGGTTCGAAATTACATATATAAGACCAAACGTGCTTGTATTGACGAAAATGCGACAGAAAAAAACTTTTTGTGATGTTGTATGTGGCCTTGTATGTGGTCGTACACGTCCGCCGCTAGAAAATATAGCCTTGAAAGTCAAACATTGAGTCGCGTATTAAGCAAAATAGAACCTTTAGAGGATCTGAATCAGGGATGCAAAAGTTGGTTTAGCACTATTTGGTAGTCAAAAATACAATAGCACCCCAATTACTTTTTTAGCACTATTTCAAAATTATATCAAATTATTTTCACTTAAAAGTATTATAAGTGCTTAAATATACAATATGAAATGAATCGCCATCCACCGCTGTCGTTACGAATGGATGAATACGCCATAGCTTAAACTTAGTGCTCTATGCCGCTTCAAAATTCAGTATTCCCGATCAGATTGATAAATTCAGTAAAGATATTAATTATTATTTCTGTAACAGTTCTATGAAAGGGGTGATTTTTCAAAGATTCAGAAATATTTCGATACAGATATTCATGTTATTTTTAAATACTCAACATCTCGATGTCGTTCACGCCAAGAAGCTATTGAAATGAATTTGGGCTGTGGGAACCACTTCAATATTATTTTACACTCATTGATTTCATAGCTGATTTCCAAAAGTTAAGGCTCAATTCTATTATTTCAGCATTTTCAAACCCAAACAGTTTGTAAATCTGTTATTATACCCTTCACCACACTGTGGTGCAGGGTATTATATCTTTGCGCATATGTTTGTAACAGGCAAAAGGAATCGAGATAGACCCATGGTTTCTTTTGAGAATATGCATGGAATCACTTTATGCACACCCGTCTGTCCGTCCATGTATTTTTGTGAACAAAGTACAGGTCGCATTTATGATCCGATTTGGATGAAATTTGGCACAGTTCACTTGTTTAGCCCAAGGACGAACCCTATTAAAATTGGAGAAAATCGGTTCAGAGTTAGATATAGCTTCCATATACAGTTTCCTCCGATTTTATGTGAATGATGCACCAAATTCCCGATATTTGTCCGATTAGGGCAAAATTCTGCACAAAGTACTGAATATGGTCTAGACACATGTCTGCGAAGTTAACATCAGTTTAGATTTAGATATAGTTCCCATATATAGTTTCGTCCGATTTTTTGTGAATGATACAACAAACTCCCAATATTTGTCCGATTGATCAAAATTTTTCATAGCGAGTACAATTGGGGAAAAATGATGTGTGCTATGGTTTGTTGAAATCGGTTCACATTTTGATATAGGTCTTATGTATATTTTCGTTAGATTTTAAGTAAATGGTGCCCCGAAGGGCTTATGTTTGTTCGGTTTTCACACAATTTGACTTTAGAGTGATAACAAAAACAAATTGTGTATTAATCGATTGCTCAATTAGGTACATGTGTTTATATATAGCTCCCATACATAATTTTACTCGATTTCATACAAATGGTACACCAAAGAATCCAAATCTGCCAGTTTGACATGCAATTTTTATATTGATTTCAGAATGGTATGTGTATGGGGGTTTTTCAATAGGTTAACATATCCATCTAGATAACACCTTTAATTTCGCCCTTCTATGTCTGTTCTATCTACAGGATATTGTAGAATTAATATCTCTTGTATGTACCCAAAGTTGTGAAGGGTATCATATAGTCGGCCCCGTCCGACCTTTGAACTTTCCTTACTGGTTTTTGTTCTTACAATATGTACTAAAATTTACAAATAATGTCAATTTAGAAATGCAGTCTGAGGATGCCAGAATGCATGTAGAAACTATCTAATGTGGAAAGGGTATTTTCATATAAAAATATAATCAAGGTCAAAGCAAGAAACAGACTAAATGTTTCGACTGCTTCAAATCTTATATAAACAAAGGACTTGTTGAAGTCGTGCTGCTAATGATACATAAGAATATGCTGTTTTACTTTATTGATCATTTTATATATACGAATTTTAAGCACGTAGAACAAATGCATTTTATGTACCTTTTTGTTAATTTTTAGGTGTTCATCTTATTTATGTATATTTTTATTAATTGATAATAACATAAAATTTTTATTAAAAAATATATAAAAAGTACAATCGGACTGAAAAAAGTACACATTTTATTGAAAGTCAGTACAATTTGAATTGTTTCATTTCGCATCCCTGATCTGAATTCAAGCCAGACTGATAACGTGATAATTATCGGGCTATGACTATGGTGCCGAAAGCTACCTCGGGTAGGGGCACATTCGGCGAATTTGACTTTTTTACAAAACTGTAAACATTTTTAACTAATACAAATTTATTATAAGTTTTTGGTACTAGACATGGCATCAGCGGTGCAAGTACAGCCAAAAATCCACAAATAGTCAACCGATATAGTTGCCGGTATTTATTCCATAGCTACTTTAAGTTCATCTCCCACATTTTGAACTGAAAAATGTATACGTTATTTTATAAGAACTATTAAATTATAAGAATACTAGCATATACCCGATATTTCGTTAGGTAATGTTGGAATTATTTTAAAAACAAATACCGACCATAATTAATATATTAGTACCTATGTCATCTTATAGTACGTATTTCCCAAACTATCTTCATATCTCAACACTACACACCAATTCTTACCGCAACAGAAATCTAGCTCTATTCTAAATTTAGTATCATTTATTACTTTTCAAATATAGGTTCACCAACCCAATAAAAATGTAGTACCAATTAGTAGTTTCCATAACTACATCATAAGTACGAATTTCCAAAACTTCCCACATACCCCAAACTTAATTCGAAATTTCAGGATTCCAGCTGAATCAAAATTGTACAAAACTTAGTGTCATTTAGTACATATTAGTTGGCATTTCCAAAACTTTCTACACAGTCCAATCCAATACCCCAACAATAATACCGACACCTTTGTTTGGGGTTCTAGTTCTATCGGTTCACCCATAATTTAAATTGTACCAAATTTAGTACACATACGTACTAATTTCCAAATCTACACACATGCCACAATTCTACACTCCAAAAGTAATCTTAAGTCCAAATTTTAGAATTCCAGCTCTGTTGGTTCACCTAAATCCAAATTGTATCAAAATTTACCTATAACTACAAATTTCCAAAACTACACCCATTCCCCAATCCTGTATTTCAACGGTAGTTTTAATTCCAAATTTCAGGATTCCGGCTCTATCGGTTCACCCAAATCCAAATTAGACCTTATATAGTACAATTTAGTACCTTTCGTACACATAAGTACAAATTTCCAAAACTACCCACACATCGCTATCCTACACTCCGACGGTAATTTTAATTTCAAATTTCAGGATTCCAGCTTCATCCCTTACTCCAAATTCAAATTGTTCCGAAAAAAATCAGTTTAGTAATTTTCGTATACATGAGTACAAGCTTTCAAAACTACCTCCTTTTATTGGCCCTACTTACTTAATTAGCTGCCTTTGGACAGAACATGAAGACCCCTATTACAAAATTTGTATTCTATAGCGTATATATTTACCCCTGCAGGACATAGACCCGAGAAGTTTATATTATATCCAAGAGGAGTGGTTGACCTTTAAATTAATACCAATTATATTTTTGTATGTGCTCGGATGTGGGAGTTACACCTAAATATTTACAGGTATCTCCGTATTCGTATATTATTTAGTAACCCATTATAACTCTAGTGAACCATCTATAGCGCTGATCGCTTTGAAATGTTCCATGAGGTTCCAGTTATGGTCAAGGACAACGCCTATAATTTTCGGTGATGATCAGATAATAATTTTGGCATGAAGTGGACCGAAAACTTAATTTTGTGTGTTATTATCGAGTCGATCTATAGACCACAAATGAAAGCCGAACATCACAACACAACCCACGGTGAAGGGAATCTGGACAATAGCTGTACTGAATACTCGTAATATTCGGAAAATATGTCAGTTTAAAGAAGAGTTGCTGTTTACCACTAATCGGGCAAGAGGGTGCAAATATCACGAATTATTGCCGCTGCAGCTCAATACGTGTAACAATGTCGATGTCCGACTCATGGTTCATTCGACGGCGATATTCCCCGTCAACGCAGATCGGTCCATAGATCTGTCGAAGAATTTTTCTCTCAAACACTCCAAGAGCTGCCTCATATTCTTGCGCAAGTTTCAGATCCATATAACAACACGGGTAGTATCAGCGTCTTGTAGAGTGTGAGTTTGGTCTGGCGGGAGGTAGCCTTGCTTTTGAGTTGTTTGCGCAGACCACCAAAACTGATGTCATTCGTTTTGTTTATGGCGGTACCAAGGTATATAGTTCCACAGTTGGTCCGAGTTTACTGGACGTCGTGCGCGTTGATTCCATCAGCTTGGTCTTCTCGCCGTTAACTGCCAGACCCACTTTGGCAGACTCCTTCTCAATTTGTTCCAAGGTAGCTGTTACCACTCTCAATCGGCGTAGGTGAGTAACTGGTGTAGTTTGGTGTACAGAGTGTCATTTCTGTTCACCTTTGCCTCACGTATGACCTTTCCAAATTTCAAGTTTTTAGCTCTATCCATTCACATGCTACGAAATTGTACCAACTTTAGTGCATTTTAGTACTTTTCGGATACTTATAGTTCGAATGTCCAAATCTATCGCTACATCTATTCTACTCTTTATTAGTGACCCTCATTTCAAATCCGCCGGTGCGCCAAATACAAACGGTACTACATTTAGTACTTTTTGTATCATTCTGTACGATTTTCCAAAAATCCAGCCTTATCTGACACCTTTAAACCGAGGTGGTGACCCTTACCCCAAATTTAAAGATTCTTGCTGATTTTCAAGATTCTTCAGCCGTTTCGTCTGGGCGTTAATCAATCGTTAAGTTAATGAGTCGTTAAGTCAATCAAGTTACTCTTTTATTAGTATAAATATCATGCGAGTATGCAAATCGTTTGTTCTAAAAAAATATTTTTTATTTAAGGATGTAAAAAATAAATATAAAATATTAATATTAATTAGTAAAACGTATATTATAGAAGATATATATTGAAATACAAGACCAGAACCTATCCCATTTACATATTTATTTCTTAAGAAACTATTTAAAGATAAATCTTAACTATTACTTACAATCTAAAGAAACAAATTACTTATCATTTACTTAAATAGTTTTACTGTATCATGGCGACAGTTTACCTATGATATTTGTCACCACCTCTCATTGTCATCACCGCTGCGAATAGGGCAAAAAAGAAGCCAGCCATACCTGTTGAACCCACCAACAGAATCAATCCTCCAATTAGTATTGGTATCAAAGCCAAAAACTTCAGCTTATATGCCAATAGTAAGGGTACCAATACTTTTTTAAACTTTTTCTTAATTTTTTTCTTTATCTTGCGATTAGTACCAATATCACGTTGTAACGTTTCTGCTGAATCGTCTGTTGCTTGTGAAATTTCCAATGCTCTCGATGTTAAGTGTTCCATCGTTTGTGTTATTGGCGTTAAACTTTCCTCAACGGCATCATTTATTTTTGTATCATCATTTTGGCCTTGACCTTCATCTGTCATTTCTTTTGTTACCAAATTTAATGTTACTGGTTGCAGTGGTGATGCTGATGTTCCACTCAGTTTTGTTACTCTCGCATCGGTCATTACAGGTGTAAAGTTTGAACGTACTCGGTCATCGTCATCATTATTTTCATCTGTATTAATGAGAAGTGGGAGGAAAAAATGTAATTGTTGGGTATGCAGAGATCGTTATAACATGTTAGGAAACGTAACAAAATTTAAACATTTCGAAGAGGTAAAATTTTCTAAAGTTTTATAATTACGTTAGTCATGCCTTTTTGGGGTTTTATGAAGCTTATGGGTGCATTAAAAAAAGGAATTGAATTTTAAACAATATGCTGCTATAAATTTTAGATGAATTGCGTAATTGCATTTCTAATAAGAATGGGTTCCATTTTATATTCTTCCTCAATCATATGGTGGAGTGTATATTAGTTTTTTTCTTTCCGTTTAAAACACCAGGAAATATTCATTGTAGACGCCATTAAGTGTAAATATTCTAGATCAGAATTGAGTTCTTTGTCGGTTCAGCGATGTCCATATGAAATCACGACAGAGATAGCAATATTTAAGATAGAGATTTGCAATTATATAGACATTGCTGCTACTCCCATGAATAATGCCATTGATAATAAGTTATATAGGTCCACGCTTTTGTTAACCCTCATATATCCCCCGCATTGTCCAAATGAATGGCTATAATTTAGCTTTCAGTGTTCTTGCCAAAAAACTATTTGCAAGCAAATTTCAATATAGGTCCACATTTTGATACAGCCTATAGATATCGGTACCGACAAATTGTCGTAGTTTAAAGGAGGCTTACCGCAGTTTATGTCATTGTTTTAAATTTTCAATGTAAATTCATGTTTTAAAATAATCCTCATTTAAAACTTCATTCTCAATTTAGGTATTTTTATGGTCTCAGACGGGTTATACCATCGGAAGTCGCTGTAATTTGTGATTTCAGAGAATTGGGTCATTCATTCCTACTTCAAAGGAACTATTCCATTAAAGGAAGATTAAGTACGTTCGTTCATCTAGTTCCAGTAGTTCCTTTTTGGCTCTGGTTCACCTAATACCTTTTAATACAATCGTTCACATAATCTTCTCGTTAATTGGCCGAATTATCTTTTTTTTCAATTTAGGTATTTCGATGAAAAAAATACCACTAGGAAGAACATATTAAATAACAGCTAATATAAAGGTTACGCCCAATGTTCGGTATACCTGAAAATCATAGCCTAATTATACTAATAATAACCTAAGAAGCCATTAAACCTATTATGGTTTTGGCAACATTTGCGGAACTTTAAAACCCTTGGTGAACTAAAGATCCCTTGATGAACTAGGGAAAATTGGTGTAGGGATACCTCGGTGAAGTAGAGATCACTTGCTGAACCCTTTATTTGCTGGAGAACCATTGGCGAATTATTTATAAGCTAATAATCCATAATTTAGATATTAAACCTACTACGAGCTTGGCAACATTTCTTGAACTAGATATCTCCAGGTGAATTAGAGATCTATTGGAAAACTAACTAGGAGAACCGTCGGTGAATTTACTAAGCAAATAAACTATCGTTGGGCTACTGAGTAGTTGCTGGTTAAGAGGACAGTTTGTGAGCTATTGAAGCACTTGTGAGCTGATAAAACATTGACAACCTAGAGAAACATAGTTATGCTATTGAACCCGTTCTGAGGTAAACAACCATTGGTGAGCTAGTTACCCACTGGTGACCTATTGAACCACTTGTGAGCGAGTAAATAACAGGTAAGCCAGTGAACCACTGGTCAGCAAGTTAAGAACTGGTGAGCTATACAAAAATGATTTAGCTATTATTTACTTATTTCTGGGCTAAACAATAATTGGTGACTTTGTATGCTGTTAATCACTGATAAGCTATTGAACCATTGATGTGCAAGTGAGTCAACACTATTTGATGCACTGGTCAAATAGTGAAAAAACTGGTGATCTGTTGAACCGCAAGTGGTCTAGAAAACTTCTAAGGATTAATGAATCACTGGGGAAACATGCTTCAAATATTGAACCTTTGGTGAATTAGTGAGTTTTTGAACCAGTGGTGAACTAACATAATAGTGAAACACTGGTGAACTACTGGTACGCTTGTGAACAACTGGTGAGCTATTGAGTCATTGGTGAGCTAATGAATCACTGGTAAAACTACTGAAGCCATTTTGAGCTAAACAACTATTGGTGAATTGATAAGCTCGTGAAAAACTTGTGAGTTTGTAGACTACTGGTAATCTAGTGAACAACAAATGAACTATTTAACCTCTGGTGAACACAATGAAGGCTTTCTGTGCTAAACAACCATTGGTGAGTTGGTGAGCTAGTGAAACACTGACGATCTTGTGGACTACTGGTCATCTAGTGAACTGAACTGACGAGCTATTGAACAACTGGTGAGTGAACAACTGGTGAAGTGAAGTCTTGTGAAACTATAGGACCTTTCTGTGCTAACAAACATTGGTGAATTGATGAGTAATTAAAAAACTGGTGAGCTTGTGGAACACTGGTCAGCTAGTGAACAACTGACGAGTTATTGAACCACTGATGAGCTAGTGAATCCTTTCTGAGCTAAGCAATGAGATAGTGAAACACTGGCTATTTTGTGAACTGTTGATAAGCTAATGAACAACTGACGAGTTATTGAACCACTGGGATCTAGTGAAGCCTTTCTGAGCAAAGCAATTGGTGAATTGATGAGATAGTGAAAAACTGGCTAACTTGTGAACTACAGTTATGCTAGTGAACAACTGGTGAGCTAATGAATTACTGGTAAAACTACTGAAGCCTTTCTGAGCTAAACCACTATTGTTGAGTTGATGAGCTAGTAAAAAGACTGGTGAGTTTGATGACTACGGGTCATCTTTTGAACAACTGATGAGCTATTGAACTACTGGCGAGATAGTGACGCCATTCTAAGTTAAACAACCATTGTTGAATTGTTGATCTAGGGAAACACTGGTGAGATTGTGGACCACTGGCGAGTGGTGGAAACTGATCAACTAGTGAAACACTGGCTAACTGGTGAGCTAGTGAACAACTGGTGAGATAGTGGACCACTGAACTAGTGAAAAAGTCACGCTATGAAGCTAGTTAATCAGTGATAGCTATTGAACCACTGCTAAGCTTAGGAAGCACTGAAAAGCTATTGAAGCACTGGTGACCTAGTGAACAACTGAGGGCCATTTTCAGAACAGGGATTTATATATAGAACATATATCTATATTATATTATTCTGACATACTGCCTTTAAATGGACCGTTGCTCTAATTCAGAATGTCTGGTTGTCAGAGAGCTATTGAAGAACTAAGGAGGTAGTGTACCACTAGGGTACAAGTATACCACTGATGACATCCATAATATATTTGTCTTTTCTCCCTATAAATTCTCAATTATTTTCGATATTTTCAATGTCTCAGTAGGAAGTGGTCTTGAAAGAAAATGTTCATTATAGAAACCATATATGATGGATGATTCTTCTCCATTTTGGGAACCTCAAGTGATTGACATTTCAAACCTAGGGTACTGATGTGGTTGAAGGTCTTTAACTTGTTTCCAAATTCAGTACTCTATTTCCTTATGATATTATTTACTGATAATTTACTTGTGGAAACTAAAGTCCAATAATCTCATTCCACAGAGTTGTTAGACCAGGACCATTCCCTAACCTATAAATATAAAGGTATGATATTTCCATGTACTATTTAATTCTTTGGCGACTCGCATTCATTGTACATACAGTCCTCTGCAAATTACATTAATTTTTATTCGCATGACTTTGTTATATATATCCACAAGATATTACCAAGCCCGTACAGTTGTAATATTATGTATTTTACATGAAGCATTTTAATTACACATTATTCTTCTTTCGTACACATCAGCTAGACATGTCTGCTGCATCCATTACCAGCATTTTCGACCACTACAATCAATTACAAACAAAATTCTTAGCAGTCAGCACATCTTTCGACAATGCCTGAGGGAAAATTATTTATTATTTTACGTTCAGACATTTGCTTTTGGACGAGCATTAATAAATTATAAATAAATAAAAATACAGATACTCTAGACTGATATTTACATTCGCATGAAATTCACTGGAAATGCTATATCAATTTTGCTTTTGGTAAAATGTACATCAATTTCGAAAAAAAAAGAAAATAAAATTACAAAAACGGAATGTGGACTTGAATTGAAGATTCTGTTGTATTTTTTTGCTGGACACTTACTTGAATGGCCATCAACTTGTTGATATTTACTGAATGTGAAATTTAAAGCTGATTTAACAGTAATATTTTTCGAAATCCATTAAGAAGCACAAACTAATCCAAAGCTAAGCAAACGACAGAGTTCATTGCTTTCAATAAATAATCCTTATTTTGGTATTTTCGAGGGAATATATTTATTTTTGTGCTGTAGATATTGAAATGTATTTATTGAGAATTTGATAATAATTTTTTTCTCGTTTGAGGTTTATGGTCCAGACATAATAAATTTTAGATCAGCATAATTAGAGTTGTATATATTTTGTAGGTCAATGCGCTCTACAATGATTGCAATTTTTAAGGGACGTTTACTTTGAAAGAAACTCAACATTTTAAATTATGTTGCTATTTTTTTAAATATGTTATTGTTATTATTTACGTATCAGTTTAAAATGCCTGTTTAATTTACTCCTAATTTATTAATTGACGTATTTTATTATCCTCTTTTTCAGAATATCGCGCTAGCTGTACACCAGTCATTCCAAAATAAAAGGTAAGAATTTCAAATTGAATTTTTTTTCGGTATATAGATTTAATGCAACTATCATAAATAGGATATGAACAAAATTTGACATCGCTACATTTTTGCCTTCGGGAGATGTAGTAAGTTCTTCCTGAAGAATCAAAAATAATTATGATGGCAGAATTCGTACAATACGAAGCGATTTAAATAATTTGGACTGTATGCACAAATTAGTACTGTACATATGTTTGCCCTCTTCTCAATATTGAAAAGCTCATAACTTTATAAAAAACAAAAAATAATTATAATAATTTTGTAGATTTTTCTTCTGATATGTGTCGTCCATAATTAGGTTTTGACGTACGAAATCCGAGACGGAACATATTTTCTCGTTCAATTCTATGATCGTAATATTTAGATTCGATTATGCAATATTAGCTGAATTAAATTTCATTTCCTTCAGTATCATGATAACGTGCCAGCTCACACACCGATTTACCGGACCTTGTGGAATTTTTCCTCTTCCTAATAGTTCTATTTCATTAAAGGGATATACAAATTTGTTTTCGGAGTCTACTTTATGGTCGACTTAAAACATTAAGTCGTCTCCGCAACTCTCGACTAGGTCGACTCGCAGTCTGGAAATTTAAAGCAGAAGAAACGTAAAAGTAAATTCTATCGTCCTTTCATTTCTTCATTTTTTCGAAGGTCGGTCCTGTTACAAAAAATAAATTTTTATTTCCATACCATCCACAATAATTTAGAGACCCATCACAATTCCCAATATACGACCGCTACTGTATATTTCTAATCTAATAATGAAAAATGTCGGTAACTGTCTAAAATATGTCGACTTCGCAGTCCTGGTTGGGAATCTTGAAGCAAAACAAAAGTATAATTCAATTTCAATATAGACCTATCGTCTTTACTTATGTTAATTACTCTGAAAATTCATTTGAAATTCCGCGCTATTTTTTGTTAAAAATTTGTTTTATATTCTCTTTGGGGGTCACAATGGCCTACAAATCGTTCTACCAATGTTATCAATATTGATCTTGATTATGGGTATACCCTTATAATCCCCTCATAGGATATGCAAAGTTGACAAAAATGACAGCACATGTTATTCGCCTACGCCGATAACATCGAAATGATGAGTTGGACCCGACAGTAAATTGCGAAAAAATCATAGTGATAGTATTAGCGCGCTAAACGTACCAACGGTGGAACTTGAAAAGTACAGATTCGAGGTAGTAAAAGATTTTGTATACCCCGGTACCGCCATAAATAAAATTAATGACATCAGTTTTGAAATACGGAGAAGATTAGGGTTGGCCAACAAATACAACTATGGTCTGAATATGTAATTTAAGAACTAGCCCACCTCTCGCCAGACCAAACTCGCTCTCTACAAGACCTGTGCTGGTGTATGGATCTGAAGCATGGGTACTTGCGCAGGTAGATGAGGGAGCTTTTGGAGTGTTTGAAAGAAGAAAAAAAATGTCCGAAAGATGTTCAGGTCGATCTTCGTCGACGGTGAATATCGGCGTCTAATGAATCAGGAGTTACAACATATATATTCTGACATCGATTTAGTCAGATTTATCGAACTGCAGTTACTCCGGTGGCTAGGCCATGTTTTGAGGATGTCCCAGCTTAAAAGGCATATAAAAGCAAGCCAAATTATAGTTCACGCAGAAGGTCTCGGATTCTAGAAAGATCAAGTGCATATCGAAATATGTTCCTTTAAATTTGAAAAAACCCGCTAACAAGACCGACGAGCCTTGAAATATTTTGTTAAGCTCGGCTGATGGAACAAATTTGGTGCTTTCGGGACATTGGGCAAGTTATTCAACCGAATCTTTCTACCAAAAATCGGTCAAAGTTTTCGAATAGTCCCCATGTAACATTGTCTTTTGAGGATTCCGGAAATGTTTTATAGCGATTTGATATTTCGAGTTCTCATTCCGTGGCAAATCATCCTACCAAAAATATCGGTTAATCTTGGGATATATGAAGACCCAGCCAGTTGTTCACACAGTTGTAGGTTGGCGCATTTCTTGATAATAACGGTCACATATATTTAAATTAAAATTTGAATATTTTTTATATAAATATTGGCAGCGATTGCGCATTAGATGTTCAATCTGCTTAGTTCAATTCTGACATTATATTGCGAACATTTCGGTCGTTATCTCAGGACTTAATGCTGAAGCTGGATTGTCTGTATAGACATTAACTTTATCATAAGCCCACTAAAATAGTATAAAGGCACTAAATAGCACGATCTTGGCCAATCCCGGATGTGAAATGTTCACCGAAGTCGTATCTCGTTATGCAAACAAAAAAAATGGATTTCATCTCACGGTAGCGCTCATTATTCTCTGTTACTTTGCGATTTGAAGCATCTTTGAAGAAGTCCGGACCAATAATGCTACCATTTTATAACGACACACTCTTGATCGTAGCTATGAACGATTTCGACTGTATTTATTTTTTGTGTGCTCTCATTTTTATACCCTCTATCAATTTGCAACATATCGAAATATTACCCGGAGAGCCCATGATCAAGAATATGTATACCTTATACATATTCTTAATCAGAATATGTATCAAGAATATGTATACCTTATACATATTCTTGATCAGAATAAAATTCTATGTCGATTTATGCGTGTCCGTCTGTCTACTGAAATCGGCATTGAGATCGCAATATTTGAGATAGAGCTTCGGTATGACGGGGATTGCTATGTTTAGATCTCATTGGATATCAAATGTTCCTACCGAAAACGATCAATATCGGTCTACTTTTTAGGGTATCTCCTAAGAAAATGTGTAAACTAGTGTTTTGGATTCACTTTGGCTACCAGATCTGCCTAAGAAAAATTGTCAATATTGACTTATGTTTCGGAGTAGCCCCCATATAGAAATACCCCCAATATTCGGTATTTTAATGGTTGTGAGTACATGTTTCTACCTAATTGGTTGTATTGTTTTTGGTTACCCCCATTATTCAGTATTTTGGGGGGTTTTGGGCACGGGGTTTAACCGAATTTTAGGGCAATTTGTGTATTTTGGGGAACGTGAGCACGCGCTTCAACCGAATTAGCAGTCATCGAGTAGAAAATCTCCCTACCAAAAATGATCAATACTGGCCAACATTTGCGGGTATCCCCCATACAATGGTACACCCATTATTCAGTATGGGGGTGAGGGGTTTGGACATGTTTTTTTTTCAAATGAATTCGCTCAAAATTGATTCTTATGGGGTGTCAAATCTTCCTAACAAAAATAAGCAATGTGGGTTTAGGGTTTGGTTGGTATAGTTCCCATAGAATGTACCATGATATTTTCGGTATTTTGAAGACTTTTACCGCATTTTTCAACCGATGAGCTTGTAATTTGGTATAAATGGTTCTGGAAAGCTGACTTATATACAAATTTGTGCGGTTGAGTTTTGTGTATCTTTTGGGTTTTTTTTAAGAATATTGTTCTAAAGTTCGGGTTTAAGTGATGCTTGTATCAAATTTGACACCACAACCTCTGTCTATCTATTTTCAATTTTACCGTGCCGTTTAGTACTTTTTGTACACTTTTAGTACGAATTTACAAGATCAACAACATCTAAAACCAATTGAATTAAATGTATTCCTATTTATAATTTTAGTACATTTGTTGTAGAATTTCAAAACATCAAACCACTCAACCAAATCTGAAGATATTATCTGCTTCGGAAAAAACCAATTACACTAACGACTATTTTTCCAAATTTCAAGATTTTAGCTTCATGCAGTTACTTTACTTGTTTAAGAATTGAACTACTGAATTATTGTGAATTGTATCAAAACAAATTGTACTAGGTTAAGTAAAATGAATTGTACCCGTAGTTTAAGTAAGTACATAGTAGTTTTACGTTTTGTAACGTTTCAAAGAAAATTACTAACTGGTTTTATTTTCTCTTTCTTATTTTCGCTAATTATTCCTCATTGGCTATGAGGAATAATTCAGCAAGCTAAAATCTATCCTACAGTCCACTCAGCACTGTTGGGATATCTCGTGCATTATTTATCGCTCTCTGCTTATTTACCTCCAGCGGAATCCCAGCAACACAAACCCATAAACAACTACAGCATTTTTTCAACCTACAAGAAATTAAGTACTATTTACAATTCTCGTACATTTATGATATACATTTTCAAACCCAACGCCTAATCTATGTTCCAAAGTTAAAGATTAAATATTCATTTCTTTATTATTAAAAATGTACCAATTTCACTACTACTTATAATTTTTCGTAAACTTATAATACGAATTTCTGCATATTAATAATTACACATGTTCTTTAATCCTTTTCCATGGTTTCTATAAATATAACATTTCCCTAATATTAATATTACAACACATGAATTCTTCAGCATATTTCCTTTACTTTAACCGCAAATTGAATTCCTCAGCCAGAGGTTACTATAATCAACAAACAAACTAATATATTTCGATATTGATTTGCCATAACCAAAGTTACCACCAAACGCCATAAAATATGCTTTCATTTTGTGCACAATGGAAAAGAAACCAGTAAAGAAAGTAGTAAAGTCGGTCGGGGACGACTATATGATACCCTTCACCACTTTGGGTATATCCAACATATGGAACAGATGGAATCCTAAAAGACGTCACATTTTTAAGGACCATTAACATGAAATTAAACATGCCATTCTGGAACCTTTACTAAATTTTGGTCAGATATAGAGTTGCTTCTTACAATGGGACAAAATTATGTAAATAATTTTAAATCAAACTATCGTAATCTAAACCGATTTCATCGAAACTTGTCACATGTTAGGTTACACATATTTCAATATGTTTTTTGCATTCGACCACATCTTGAGTTCTTCATTTACTTATAAATCCACATTTCGTGCAAATCGAAGGATATATAGGAACCGATTTTCACGAAATTTAACACACATCATTCTGCACTTAATTCAGTAACCTAAGCCAAATTTCGTAAAAATCGAAAGATATATAGGGACTTTGGTGCACCATTTACATAAAATCGGGCAAAACTATATATGGGAGCTATATCTAAATCTGAACCGATTTATTCGAAACTTGGCACACATTATTCTGGACCTAATTCAGTAATCTATGCCAAATTTCGTGCAAACCGAATGATATATAGGGATTTTGGTGCACCATTTACCTTAAATCGGACGAAACTATATATGGGAGCTATATCTAAATCAGAACCGATTTTCTCGAAATTTGGCACACATCATTTTGGACCTAATTCAGTACTCTGTGCCAAATTTCGTGCAAATCGAAAGATATATAGGGACTTTGATACCCCATTTACCTTAAATCGGTCAAAAATATATATGGGAGCTATATCTAAATCAGAACCGATTTTTCTCAATTTCAATAGGGTTCGTCCTTGGGCCAAATAAGTGACTTGTGCCAAATTTCATCCAATTCGGATTATAAATGCGACCTGTACTTTGTTTACAATTTAACATCTACAGACGGACAGACGGACGGACGGACATGCATAAATCGACTTAAAAAGTGATTCTATGCATATTCTCAAAAGGAACCATGTGTCTATCTCGTTTCCTTTTGCCTGTTACAAACATATGCACAAAGACATAATACCCTGTACCACAGAGTGGTGAAGGGTATAAAAACTTTCTCATTACACTTTACTAATGATGTAAGTTATACCGAAGACATATAATTTTGTGCCTCAGACTCTTTTATGATTTAGAAAAACTCATATGACGACAGAACAAAAATACACAAATATTTATATCTTTGTACAACAAACAAATGTTATTTTGCCTGCAGACAACAATACCTTGAAAATGAAAGTACCTTGACCCTAACACCTCATCACAATCAATCGATTAGAAATATTACCTTTATTTGTTTAGCTACAAATATGGCAAATTTTCATTTCACACATATGTACATATATATGACTTACCTTGGTATCTCAAATTCGCCTTATCATTCGCCTCACCATAAGTGTCGTCTACAACATGAGTATTCTGGACAAAAACACCTTCATTAACATGACCTCCTTTATCATCGTTATTGCCTTCGTCGTCGTTGTCGTCGACGTCGTTCTCGGTATTCTTATCCTCTGCCATTATATCCTTAACAATATCACAAAATTGTTTCACTTTGCCCAGAGCTGCATGAACCAGAATTTTACCAATTCCATCATTGTCAGCATCAACATTAAGTGAATTCGTAATGGATGGGGTTGGTTCGGAGACGACCTCTTCTTCTTGTTGTTCTTCTTCTAGGTGATTGCCATCAGTTGGAATGAAAGCATCTTTTGTTGTCAGAATGTGTGAAAGTCGACTGTCAATCTCGTCTGATGCTGACAAAAAGTTATCCCCAAAATGACGTTTAACATCCGTCTTGATATGTTGACGAAGACGTCGACGATTACTACGATTGGTTATAGTGTCTGGCATATGTCGTCGTAGTCGTTCTGCTTGACTTGTGGCAACGGCATTCGTTAGTAGTGTATCCTTTTGAGATATGTGAGAAGAATAGGATCGTTTCACCTGATGTTGTTTTATGGGGTTACGGGGCTGATAGTTGTTTTTAAGGCTGCGGTTAATGCCTTCCATATTTGTCATTGGGCTTTTATGATGATGATGCTGCTGCTGATGCTGACGAGGACGATGTGTTATTGGTAACAATGTTGATTTTGTGACAACAACATCAACACCATTATTGAATGGGGTTATTTGAGTTTTGTTGTAATTTCCGTTTTGATTATTATTATAGATGAATAAGCGATTTGTAAAAAACTGCTGTTGTGTGGGTGGGGATGGGGCAAAGGCATCAGGTTGCTGCATCATAAAGGATACATTTTCATGTTCAGTGTTATCGCTTGTCGTTAAGGCCAATGAACCACCATTACCGCCATCCGATGTTGCTATCAACCACTTATGAGATTTCAATACGGGCTGCCAAGGGTCATAGCCATCTTGAACTGCCACACCAGATGGATATGACCTTTGTTCGGGCGTCAGTGAGTTATACCATTTATTATTCAACACCGCCCATGCCATATTTCTGGGCAATAGGTTTAAATGTAACAGCAACACAAAAATCGCAACGAATCTTTCAATCATGTTTACACTTTTGTTTTGGAAAATGTATTTATTTTGTTTTTGTAACTTGATTTTTCAATTTAGAAATTTCACTTTATTCGGACAATTTACAAAGTTGTTCTTTACTGCCCGATTGTTGGTGATCATCATCCGTTTGAGTCTGGTACGCAAATAAGCCTTGGCACAGTTGGGTCAAGTGTTTTATTAACTTACTTTTTTCTTGTTGTTACAATTTAACGCGGACAGTGTTATCTTGTTATGATTGTTTTGTTGTTGTTGTAACATTAGAAATTTTCTTTCTAAACCATCAATTTTAAAGGTATTACTAACTTCGTTGTAGTTCAGTGATTTTTATGGTTAATTTATCTATAAAGAATTACAGTTGGGTTAATGCAAATAGCAATGGCGATGGCGGAAGAAATTGAGAGAACATAAAAGTGTACAATGGAAAGGGGTGAAGTGTATTTGATGAAGTATTTCAAAATAGTAACAAATCCAATTTATTTAGACTAACAAGATTTCATTTTTATTATTCAGTATTGTAAAATAGCAATTTCGACGAATTCGTAGTATATGTGGGCCCATGTCAACATTATATCCTATTTGAAAAACTAAATAAATCGACCCTACTAGACATATTTCTTTCAAATGGGTTTATATCAGTGATGCTCAAAACATCCCAAAATCATACGTTATCGTAAATGGTTAAAAACGCATTCTCATTTGTTCTCTTTTCCTATGTAGTTTTTGGTGATGAATTCTCAGTTACGCTCACCAAACTATCAATTTGGGTCTGTACAACTCTGGTGCAGAGGTTTGATCCAAAAAAGTGTTTTTCACAGTTTCGTGGTATTTGTTGGTTCACATATCGTTAATATCAGCCATATTGTATTGCTAGTTTGAGTTTTGCAGATAAAAAGGATGCACTTATTTTGGTGCGCCATACACGTATACAAAGTATGTTTCTTTGACAGTCATTATTAGGCAGTTCTGACTCGATTTACAAATTTCTGACTGGCTGGTGCACACGATAATTCTCAATTGAAGCAATCAATTTCATCCAAACTTTGCATATCGTAATTGTGCTTTCGAACTGAAATCAAGTTCTAATAGGTGGAATATCGATGCACTTCTTTCGTTGCTACCCCCAAAAATTTTCAAAATTTATCTTGATAATATTATGGGACCGGCGGTGCGATTTGTACTTAACTTTACACAATAATGTTTTCCATAAATAGATAGAGTTAGAAGACCGGTCGGTCCACTCCTTCTAGTAACTCCCCACAAAGGGTCAACATTTTGAAAATTTGTTAATCTATTATCAAGTTAACGGAATGTGCGATTTGATACCAAATGTTTACATCGTAATATTGCTTTAGAACTCGAATATGGGAATATCTGCCTACACCTTCTGATACCTCCTCCATAAAATTTTGAAAATTGTGCTGAAAATTTATTGTATAATATAATGCGAATCGGGAACTTCTTCTGGTGCCTCCTCACCGATGACCAACTCTATATACACCTTATACAGGATGAGATAAAAAAACTGCAGCAGAGTCAAGCGCCATAATTTATACACTTTTTTAAATTTTATTGAATGAATGCAAAAATATCGGAAATAGCGTCAAATTTTCAAATAAGTTTAGATTTGTTCGAATTGGTTGCCTTTGGCGCGAATTATGGCATTCAAACGACCAATGAAAACGTCACACGCTGCCCGATTGTTGCTCTGCGGTATTTTGGCCCATTCCCGGCGAAGCGCTTTTGTAACCGTTTTTGGATGGCGCGTCCACCATCGCACTCAGGATGGTCCTCTTGGAATGTCCAAGGTCTGCGGTCAAAATGTTTGCGTGCCCAAGGCTTTAATACACCCTCCAGAATATTTTCGCAATAATATTCAGCATTTATTCTGATGATATTCGATTAATACGAGCGAAGAGCTGCCATCGACTGTTATGGCGGCCCACAACATCACCATGACCGGCGCTTGAGTTTT
Source organism: Musca vetustissima (assembly GCF_032173495.1). NCBI lineage: Eukaryota > Metazoa > Arthropoda > Insecta > Diptera > Muscidae > Musca > Musca vetustissima. The sequence continues at coordinate 57,123 of NW_026885643.1, forward strand.
GGTGGCCAACACCAAAACAACAAAATTTTCAGCTGACCTCTTCGGCACGTAAACACGATCATTTTGTTTTTTACGAACTGCTGGACAACGAATATTTTCTCATCGAAGAAAATCAAATTCCGCAGTTCACCACTTTCGACCATGCTCTTTAGCTCTTTTCAGTATATTTTCTTCCTGTTCCATCACGAATAATTTTTTTCTGTAAAATTCATACCAAAATGCATTTGTACGCTTGTAAACAGTATAATGAACTGTCACTGGAAAAATATTAACAGCTTTGGGACGAGTGGCTTAGAAATGACAGCAGTCTGAAGTTGGTTGCAGTTTTTTCATCTCACCCTGTATAAATCGAATAGTCGAATAGTTCCTGAGTGAACAGAATGTTTCAGACCTTAAAATGTATACTAAATATAGATTCAGTCCAATTACCAACTAAACAGGTCTATCATCTCTGCAACCAAAGTTTAATCATCGCAATGGACATGTCCAGAAGGCTATGATCAAAAAAAAAAAAAAAATAAATAAATAAATAAAAACCAATAAGGAAAGTTCAAAAGTCTGACGGGGCTGAAGAGGTGTTAATATCCACAACAACCTGTACATTGAACAGACATAGAATCTTTGGAGGACCATTGAGATGGAATCGGGCGATATTAAATGTGCTATCTAGATAGATATTTGAACCAATTGAAAAACCCCATGCACATACCATTCTGAAACCAATGAAAAATTGCATGTCAAACGGCCAGACTTCGGTTCTTTGGTGTACCATTTATATGAAATCGAGTCAAATTATGTATGGGAGCTATATATAAACACATGGACTTAATAAACACACACATAAACACATTGGACCTAATTGTGGCATACACCATTTGTTTTTTGTTATTACTCTATATACAATTTAATACCCACTGCCAAATTTCGTGTAAATCGAACAAACATAGGCCCTTCGTTGCACCTAATCAATCAATCAAAATCTGAACCGATTTCACAGATTATTTTTCCTCAATTGCATTCGCTATGCAACATTTTTTAACAAAACTTCGCAGACATCAGTCTGGACCTAATACAGTACTCTGTGCAGAATTTTGTCCCAATCGGACAGATATTGGGAGCTATATCTAAATCTGAACCGATTTTAACAACACTTTGCAGATATCAATCTGGACCTAAGTCAGTACTCGGTGCACAATTTTGTCCCAATCGGACATATGTTGGGAGTTTGGTGTATCATTCACAAAAAATCGCACGAATCTGTATATGGGAGGTATATCTAAATCTGAACCGATTTTAATAAAACTTCGCATGCACCAGTCTGGACTTAATTCAGTACTCTGTGCAAATTTTGGTCTCAATCGGACAAATATTGGGAGTTTAGTGCATCATTTACATAAAATCAGACGAAACTATATATGGGAGCTATATCTAAATCTGAAACGATTTTCTCCAATTTCAATAGGGTTCGTCTTTGGGCTAAATAAGATTTATGGGGACCACCCCCATTCTCGGTGTCAAAAATTTTTTTGATTTCATTCGAATCTACTCTAATTCTAGAATGTCTCTACAAAATTTCAAGTGAAAATCTCAAGAACTCTTAAAGATATAGCCGATTTATTGTGTTAGCATCAAGTGACGGCTAAAGGGCTTCTCAAACTTTAAACGCGTTTTTCTCAAAACGAATGGCGGGCACGATAACTCAAAAACTAATAATCCAATCGGTTTCAAATTTTGACACGTTTCTCTGGGAGTGTGTAGCTCTCGTATGAACTAGGATAAAGCTAATCGGTGAAGATCTTCCTTATTTTTTAACTTAGTTTGTGGTAAAAAATAGGCGATTTTCCATAAAAATTTTTTCAAAGTTCCGCCATTTTGTTAATTGTTGTGCGAAGTCAATAATCCCAGTTCATACGAGAGCCAGACATGTCCTCTTTCTAAAACAGTTGGAATTTTCGGATTCCGATGTTCCAGTGAGGAGTTATCATGCCCGCCATCGAAAATATGGACTTTTCTTTGAACCCAAAAAACAACAACAAAACAACAACAACAACAAATTTTGGTAAATTGTTTTTCTTCCTTTTTAAATCTTCAAATACATATGTGCCAAGTTACAAACCTTAACAAGAATTGGTATTCATTTACCAGCCCATTTAAAATCTTAAAAATAAAAAATCGAGAATGGGGGGGGGGGTTCCCTTATGCCAGCAAATTTCTGCAATCACATTTCTTACATACTGCCAAGCACCAAATACATACAAATCTTCTACACTGAATCCGTTGGAATTGATTCATTTTTAAATATTTTAACCTACCTGCCTTTAATCATCATGGAAAATTTGCGTCTGTTTTAAAATGTAACTCTCTATCTCAAGTAGTTTTATGACAAAAGCTGAATCAGACTAAATCTGCGTGAGAAGTATATCCTTTTTTATCCGAAGGAATCATCGTCCAAAAGTCCATATCAAATTTAAAAAATTCTTAATTTTTTCTATCAACCAATTCCAATTTTACTGAATTTTGTAAAATACAGAATTTATAGTACCAAATCCTTATATGAAATCAACACATTAATATCAATAACCCAAGCAAAGTTCTAGATTTAAGTTTCATTCGTTCACCAAATTCGAATTGTATACCAAATTTAGTACACATTTAGTACTACATATTAGACTAGTAAATTTATTCCCAAATCGAATGTATTCCATTTACGAATACTTAGGTTTTCAAATGTACCAAGTGGCAATATTTGTAATGAATATATTTGTATGCCCCCACCTAAAGATTTGTCCTCAGATTTCGGTATCGATATTATCTAATTTTTTACAAAGTATTTTTTAAACATAATTTCCACAATTTATATTATGTGCTATGTTGTTGTCCATTAATGTACTTGAGGACAATAGAGACATTTAGAGCAATCACATTGACAAAGAAGAAGAAATACTTTTTTAACGGTGGTCACTTTTCAAACATTTCTTCTTAGCCCCTCTTCCTATGCGGTGGGCAGTAATACAGACTTACAAATAAATATTCGCCTTGTTACCGCTAACAGCATTGACAACAACCCAACACTACGGCAACAGCAAAATGAACATGGAAAAACTTTGACATAAATAAACTTTTACCCAAAAACTTTATAATCACCTCACCATCACCCGACGTAGCCATTAAACTAATACTGGCTTGGCTTTTTTTCAGCTTCATTTTTTCATTTGTTACAGTTATTTTGTTTCCTACAACAAATGCGAAAGGAAAACAAGGAAACATCAAAGACGGCCTAATGTACAAACAATTATTTCCTTTGTAGCTGTATTTCAAAACTTAGAACAGGGAAATTCAATTTGAAACATAGCCTTGTAGTTTAAAGTTTATAATATTTGGTAAAAGGAAATGAAAAAGTCCATTATTATAGGAAAATGACTACTATACAAGGAAATTTTACAACCATCAAAGTAAAGACCAGTAAGGAAAGTAGTAAAGTCGGACGGGGCCGACTATATGATACCCTTCACCACTATGGGTATATTAAACAGGACCATTAACTTGAAATTGGATGAACTAAAATATGTAATACTTATCAAAATGTGAATCGACTAACATCAATCCATAAACATGTCATTCGTTTGTTACGCTATTCTATGCTGAACTTTGTACGATGTGCAAAATTTCATGTCAATCTGAAAAACATTAGGAGTTTAATGCACCATTTACCTAAAATCGGACGAAAATATATATGGAAGCTATATCCAAATATGAACCGATTTCTTGTCAGTTGTCACAGGTTAGGTTATACCAATTTCAGTATGTTTGGTTCCTATCAGCCAGGTATTGGTTTCTTAAAATCAATCGATAATATATAAGGAGCTATATCTAAATCTGGACCGATTTTCACGAAACTTGGCAGACGTCACTCTAGGCTCAATTCAGTACGCTACGCCAAATTTAGTGCAAATCGAAAGATATCTAGGGCCTTTGGTGCACCATTTACATAAAATCGGACGAAACTATATATGTGAGCTATATCTAAATCTGGACCGATTTTAAAGAAACTTGGCAAACATCACTCTAGGTTCAATTCAGTACGTCATCCCAAATTTCGTGCAAATCGAAAGGCATACAGAGACTTTGGAGTACCATTTACATAAAATCGGACGAAACTATATATGGGAGATATATCTAAATCTAGACCGATTTTCATGAAACTTGGCAGACGTCACTCTAGGCTCAATTCAGTACGCTAAGCCAAATTTAGTTCAAATCGAAAGATATATAACGACTTTGGTGCACCATTTACATAAAATCGAACGAAACTATAAATGGGAGCTATATTGAAATATGAACCGATTTTTCCGAAACTCGCCACTCATCATTCTAGACTCAATTCAGTACGCAGTGTCAAATTTCGTGCAAATCGAAAGATATATAGTCACTTTGGTGCACCATTTACCTTAAATCAGATGAAAATATATATGGGAGCTGTATAATCTGAACCGATTTTCCCCAATTTCAATAGGGTTCGTCCTGGGGCCAAATAAATGAGCTGTACCAAATTTCATCAAATTCGAATCAAAACTGCGACCTGTTCTTTGTTAACAATTTAACATGGATAGGCGGACATGCATAAATCGACTCAGAAAGTGATTCTATGTATATTCTAAAAAGGAACCATGGGTCTATCTCGATTATTTTTGCCTGTTACAAACATATGCACAAAGACATAATACCCTGTACCACAGTGTGGTGAAGGGTATAAAAACACGGGTCTTCAACAGAAACAAAAAAATATTCATTAAAAAACCACGCCTATTAATAGGCCTTGAAAAAATATTCTTTAAAAAACCACGCCTATTAATAGGCCTTGAAAAAATATTCTTTAAAAAACCACGCCTATTAATAGGCCTTGAAAAAATATTCTTTAAAAAACCACGCCTATTAATAGGCCTTGAAAAAATATTCTTTAAAAAACCACGCCTATTAATAGGCCTTGAAAAAATATTCTTTAAAAACCCACGCCTATTAATAGGCCTTGAAAAAATATTCTTTAAAAAACCACGCCTATTAATAGGCCTTGAAAAAATATTCTTTAAAAAACCACGCCTATTAATAGGCCTTGAAAAAATATTCTTAAAAAAACCAGGCCTATTAATAGGCCTTGAAAAAATATTCTTAAAAAAACCACGCCTATTAATAGGCCTTGAAAAAATATTCTTTAAAAAACCACGCCTATTAATAGGCCTTGAAAAAATATTCTTTAAAAAACCACGCCTATTAATAGGCCTTGAAAAAATATTCTTTAAAAAACCACGCCTATTAATAGGCCTTGAAAAAATATTCTTTAAAAACCCACGCCTATTAATAGGCCTTGAAAAAATATTCTTTAAAAAACCACGCCTATTAATAGGCCTTGAAAAAATATTCTTAAAAAAACCACGCCTATTAATAGGCCTTGAAAAAATATTCTTTAAAATACCACGCCTATTAATAGGCCTTGAAAAAATATTCTTTAAAAAACCACGCCTCTGACAGCCTTTGAAAAAATATTCTTTAAAAAACCACGCCTCTGACAGCCTTTGAAAAAATATTCTTTAAAAAACCACGCCTCTGACAGCCTTTGAAAAAATATTCTTCCTACAAAAACCACGCCTATTAATAGGCCTTGAAAAAATATTCTTTAAAAAAACACGCCTCTTAATAGGCCTTGAAAAAATATTCTTTAAAAAAATCAAGCCTCTTAATAGGCCTTGAAAAAATATTCTTTAAAAACCACGCCTCTTATTAGGCATTGAAAAAATATTCTTTAAAAATCCACGCCTCTTAGTAGGCATTGAAAAAATATTCTTTAAAAATCCACGCCTCTTAGTAGGCATTGAAAAAATATTCTTTAAAAATCCACGCCTCTTAGTAGGCATTGAAAAAATATATTGAAATAACATGATTATAGCAGAAACTTACTTAGTTGTGAAATAAAGCACCCAGTTGCTTTCACAGCATGTTATTATTCGCATGCTAAAATAACCTTTCAATTTTCTCTTAACCTTCGCCAAAAAAAAAACAGCCCAAAGAAAATGTATTTATAAACTTAGATGGAAAATTACGCCTAAAGCCCAAACACATCATATAAGTCTAAAAGGTGTCACAGCCATTTTCGATACAACACCGCATGTGATGAATAGCTTTATCATCAATCATAGTCATTGGGCGCGATTACGCTCAAGGTGACATTTACATAACATCTTATGTAGGATGCTTTTACGGAAGACATTGAACATAAATGCTTTCCTACCTAGAATAAGTTGCGATTGGTATGTGTGTGTGTGTTTGTGGAAATTTCAATTTTAGCTGGTATGTCTTCATTTAACTATGACGCTCTTGTAAAATATTGTAGAACATTGATCAGAGAATTTTTTCTGGGGTTTAAATTTTAAGGAATTTACAAGAGTATTTAATTTGCACTAGTCAAGCATTAAATTGATGTATGTATTAGAAATAAAAAAATTTAATTTCAGTATCAACAATATATTTATCACTATATATACAGTATATTTCAGTAGACGTATTGTATCCGTACGCTATATGCATGATATATATGGGAGTTTACTTAAATATGTATATATAATATTAAATATGTATGTGTAATATTAAATGTATATATAATATTAAATATATATATATTAAATATATGAATTTTTAAAGAATATTTTTAGGCGAACAATGGGGTCTATAAGCGTGGACTTTTAAAGAATAATTTTTCAAGGCCTATTAATAGGCGTGGATTTTTAATGAATATTTTTTCAAGCTTCATTAATAGGTGTGAATTTATGAAGAATATTTTTTCAAGCTCTATTAATAGGCGTGAATTTTTGAAGAATTTTGTTTTATATTAATAGGCGTGAATTTTTGAAGACTTTTTTTCTATTAATAGGCATAGATTTTTAAAGAATATTTTTTCAAGCCCTACTAATAAGCGTGGTTTTTATACCCTTCACCACACCGTGGTACGGGGTATTATGTCTTTGTGCATATGTTTGTAACAGACAAAAGGAATCGAGATAGACCCATGGTTCCTTTTGAGAATATGCATAGAATCACTTTCTACCAATATTGGTCCGATTGACATAAAATTTTGCACATAGCACTGAATTAGGTCTAGATTGGTGTATGCCAAGTTTTGTTAAAATCGGTTCAGATTTAGATATAGCTCCATATATAGTTTCGTCCGATTTTTGGTGAATGGTGCACCAAACTACCAATATTGGTCCGATTGAGACAAAATTTTTCACATAGTACTGAATTAGGTCTAGATTTGTGTATGCCAAGTAATGTTAAAATCTATTCACATTTAGATATAGCTCCCATATATAGTTTCGTCCGATTTTTTGTGAATGATTTACCAAACTTCCAAAATATTTGTCCGATTGAGACAAAATTTTGAACAGCGTACTGAATTAAGTCCAGACTGATGTCTCCAAAGCTTTGTTAAAATCGGTTCAGATTTAGTTATAGCTCCCATATATAGTTTCGTCCGATTTTAGGTGAATGATGCACCAAGCTCTCAATATTTGTCCGATTGGTACAAAATTTTGTACAGAGTACTGAATTAGGTCCAGATTGATTCTGCGAAGTTTTTTTAAAAATCGGTTCAGATTTAGATGTAGCTCCCATATATAGTTTCGTCCAATTTTTTGTGAATGATGCACAAAACTCACAATATATGTCCGATTTGGACAAAATTTTGCACAGAGTACTGGCTTAGTTCCAGATTGATGTCCGCGAAGTTTTGTTAAAATCGGTTCAGATTTAGATATAGCTCCCATAGATAGTTTTATCTGATTTTTTGTGAATGATACACCAAACTCCCAATATTTGTCTGATTGAGCAAAATTTTACATAGCGAATGCAATTCAGGAAAAATGATGTGTGGTTTGTTTGAAATCGGTTCACACTTTGATATGGGTCTTATATATATTTTCGTTCGATTCTATGTAAATGGTGCACCGAAGGGCCTATGTTTGTTCGATTCACACGAAATCTGGCAGAGGGTATTACATTGAATATAGAGTAATAACAAAAAACAAATAATTAAAATCGGTTCAGATTTAGATATAGCTCTCATATATAGTTTCATCCGATTTTTTTGTGAATGATACACCAAACTCCGATTGAGCAAAATTTTGCATAGCGACTGCAATTGAGGAAAAATGATGTGTGATAAGGTTTGTTGAAATCGGTTAAGATTTTGATATAGGTCTTATATACATATAAAGGTGCACCATACACCTCTGGCAGAGGAGTGATAACACAAAACAAATGGTGGAATGATAACACAAAACAAATGGTGTATGCAACAATTAGGTCCAATTAGGTCCATGTGTTTATTAAGGCCATGTATGTATTTATATATAGCACCCATACATAATTTTACTCGATTTCATACAAATGATACACCAAAGAATCGAAATCTGCCCGATTAACATGCAAATTTCATTGATTTCAGAATAGTATGTGTATGGGGGGGTTTTCAATAGGTTAAAATATCTATCTAGATAACACATTTAATTTCGCCCGATTCCATCTCAATAGTCCTCCAAAGATTCTATGTCTGTCTATCTACAGGATATTGTAGATATTAATCTTGTATGTATCCAAAGTGGTGAAGGGTATCATATAGTCGGCCCCGTCCGACTTTTGAACTTTCCTTACTGGTTTAAAGAATATTTTTCCAAGCCCTATTAATATTTTTGAAGAATTTTTTTCCAAGGCCTATTAGGAGGCGTGGATTTTTAAAGAATATTTTTTGGTTTGGTGTCCAAAATACGAACAAGGGGCCATTCCGAAACCTAGACCCATATTGAGATTTATGGTTGGTTAATTTACTACCCAATAAGAATCCTAAATTTAAAATTACAGCCAATTTGATTGTCTGCTTTGCACAAATCCCCCAAAATACTGTATTTGGGAAGAATAGGTACATGGGAGGTACCCTAAAAAGTTGACAAATAATTCTTGGTAGGATGAATTTCTGTGGAATAAATGTAACATTCACTTATCCGCCTTATAGTGTTGAGTATAAAATAACATACATATATGTGATTCGAGAAGGACATATTATGGTTTCTACATGTGAGTGAGAACTGGCGCATTGAAAACCTTTTTACGGGGTTTCCTTTAATATTATACTAATCACCGTACATTGCAAGCAACATAAAATTTGTAGCATACGCGAAATAAACATGCTTCAGTCATGATGAATCAACGAAATGCAGTAATACGTCAAATATACATGATTTCCAAATTCTTTTGAATTTGTCAAATTGCACTAAAATATCCAAAGCAATTAATCTCTATATACCACAAGGACATGTTATTAAGAATTATGTATGTGTGCATGTGTATTTATTTCCTTGTGGCGACATTTACAAATTAATATTTTCCAAATAAAGACAAATAGTCCAAGGAACACTTGTTTATTTCTTGGGAAGTTTCTGTGGCACGCTTAACAAAAAACAACATGAACAATGGACTGTGATTTGCGTAAATCCTATTTTTTGCTCATCTCAAATATTCCTAACACAAATGTGTTGAGATTTTTTTATGCTGCTGCTTCTTCCTCTTTTGATGTAAACGATTCAACACCCTAACGAATATTTGTGTGGTGTATTGTATGTCAGCAGGTGACATTTTTCCACATCACCATCATCATCATCTTGATGGTAAATATCAAAAAATCCAAACAGATTTGGTATTTCCGTAGACACACACATTAGTCAGAAGTGAAGCTATTTTGAGCGGCAAGAACAAGAGCA
>NW_026885644.1:0-69277 GCF_032173495.1 Musca vetustissima
CATTAGTACAATTTGGCTAGAGGAATATATGCCCAATGATTGGAACCTCAGCATCCTGTGTCCCTTGCACAAAAAAGGAGACAAGACGATATGTGCCAACTAAAGAGGAATAAGTCTCCTTCCCATTGCATAGAAAGTGCTATCCAGTGTGCAGTGTGAACGACTAAAGCCAATGTTCAATGACATTATTTGACCATACCAAAGCGGCTTCAGACCTGGCAAATCCACCATTGACCAGATTTTTACTCTGCGCCAAATCCTGGAAAAACCCACGAAAAACACATCGACACATTCCACCAATTCGTTGACTATAAAGCCGCATTCGATAGGCCTCTCCGTTCAGAGGTGTTTAAAGCCATGTCTGCGTATGACATTCCTGCAAAATTAATTCGGCTATGCAGGATGACTTTAAGTGGCACAATGTCAGCTGTTAAAGTCGGAAAGGACCTCTGGGAGCCCTTCTATACCAAACGAGGATTCAGACAAGGTGACTGTTTGTCGTATGATCTTTTTAACATCCTGCTGGAAAAGGTTATACGAGAGGCAAAGGTGAACAGAAATGACACTCTGTACACCAAACAACACATGATACTCGCCTACGCCGATAACATAGTGGGTCGAACATTGAGAGCGGTAACAATCACCTTTTAACAAATTGAGAAGGAGTCGGACAAAGTGGGTCTGGCAGTAAACGGCGAGAAGACCAAGCTGAGGTATCAACGCGCAAGACGTCCAGTAGACTCGGATCAACTGTGGATCTTGAGAACTACAGCTTCGAGGTAGTCAAAATTTGTATATACCTTGTTACCGCCATAAATAAAACTAATGATATCAGTTTTGAAATTCGGAGAAGAATAGTTTTAGCCAACAGATGCTACTATGGTCTGAGTAAGCAACTCAAAAACAAGGCCACCTCCCGCCAGACCAAACTCACACTCTACAAGACGCTGATACTATCCGTGCTATTATATGGATTTGAAGCATGGGTACTTGCGCAAGCAGATGAGTCAGCTCTTGGAGTATTTGAGAGAAATAATTCTCCGAAAGATCTATGAGCCGATCTGTGTTGTACCAGCTATTCTCGCACATCGACATTGTTAGACTTATTGAGCTGCAGCGACTATGTTGGCTAGGTCATGTTGTGAGAATGGATGAAGATGCCCCAGCCCAGAAGGCATATAAAAGCGATCCAGCTGATGGATCGCGTAGAAGGGGAAGGCCAGGAAAGATCAAGTCGAAGACAACATCGCCGAAAATGGTTATTGAAATTGGAAAAACTGCGCAAAAGACCTACGTGCCTTGAAATCTGTCACAAGCAAGCTAAGTAAGTAAGTGATTAGTTTCGGGTGTACGGGTTGTCCCCACATAGGCGTATTCGTATAGGGAATAATCGTTACTCGAAATAGTCAGTTTTACCCTACAAATTAAGGAATTCTATGACGATTTAGCCATTGGTTATAATCATTCCGTTTTCTAAGGAAATCGTGATAATAAAAAACTCAAACCTGACGATAATGAAATATATCGGCCAGCATTTATGCATCTCCCCTACCTCCTGAGGAAAGAATTGAGACACAAAACAAAAATATTGGGTTCGAAATTGATATATGTCGTTCATTAATTCGGCATAGCCCTCATATAACCCGAAATATTCGCTAATTCTTACACTATATAATCTAAATTACAGTAGTAGTCTACACATTGGGGTTTTCATTAAAAAATGCTGAAATTGGTATATTGGTATACACAATGGTTTACATAAACCGGTTTGTAGAATTATCGATATAGGTTCACTTTTTGGTATGTTCCCTATATTTTAATTTCAAGTATCTGTCAGTATACCTATGGTGGAGGGTATCCAAAGTACGACACGGCGGAACATAACGCTTTTTCACTTGTTTTTTTTTAATTTCATTTTCCCCAATAATGTCTCCATACCACCACCAATCAATACTTTAAGAATGCCTAGTGGGGAGGGTGGGGGAAAATTGTCGTATTTTTTGTTTATTTATTATTTGCCAAAGTTTTCCTATATTTGTTGTTGCTGCTGTAGTATTTTGTTATTTTTGCAATAAATTTTCGCAATAAACGTGCTTTATGTATTGGTCTTTCGTGAGTCTTTAATGGTCGTGTTTGTCTTACAGCAGAAGTGGGTGGGGGTGAGAGGCTAGCGGATGGCTGAAATTCTTGGGTATTTTCTAAACGTGTTATTTTCACTTCTTGGTCTGACATTACATAGATGTTTTTGTATTTGTATGGATATTGAATTCAGTTTTTTTGGTGGTGGGATAATCTTACATATTCAGCATTAAGGTAGCGCAGGTGAATTTATGTCATTGATACTGTCAGCCAATGCTGGTATTCAAGTGGTGTGGTGATGGTTGTATGCTAATCCCTTGGGGCGTATTGGTAGATGAAGAAAATATTTTTATTGAAAATATTTTAGTGGTTGGGGGTATCCAAAAACATATTTTATAGATATTTCTACGTGGAGTTTTAATTTGTAAAAATTAAAAAAAATGCTCTGTTTTTAAATTTTCAATGACCCATAGGGGCGTCATAGAGGGTCATAGGAAAAATATGTTTCTCCAATATCCACAAAGGCTTGGATTTTTTAAAAATATTTTTCTCTAAGGTCCACAATGGCGTGAATTTTTTAAAAATATTTTTTCTGCGACCCATACAGGCGTAGATTCCATAGAATTTTTAAAAATATTTTTTCAACCTCCCATAAAGGCGTGATTTTTTTTAAAAATATTTTTTCAACGACCCATTAAGGCGTGGATTTTTTTAAAAATATTTATTCAACGATCCATTTAGGGCGTGGATTCCATAGAGGCGTGGATTTTTTTAAAAATATTTTTTCAACGACCCATAAAGGCGTGGATTTTTTTAAAAATATTTTTTCAACGACCCATAAAGGCGTGGATTCCATAGAGGCGTGGATTTTTTTAAAAATATTTTTTCAACGACCCATAAAGGCGTGGATTCCATAGAGGCGTGGATTTTTTTTAAAAATATTTTTTCAACGACCCATAAAGGCGTGGATTCCATAGAGGCGTGGATTTTTTTAAAAATATTTTTTCAACGACCCATAAAGGCGTGGATTCCATAGAGGCGTGGATTTTTTAAACATATTTTTTCTAAAATCCATGAAGGCGAGCATTTTTAAAAATATTTTTTCTAAATCCAAAAGGGTGCGGATTTAAAAAAAAATATTTTTTCAAGATATTTTTATTTGTTCAAGTCCCATCCCCTAATGACCCTCCATTCGTAGCACTCTCCAAAGCACTTGGTGTTATGTGCATTTTAATGTTTTCTTTAGCACCACATGCCCCCGCCACTTAATTGTTCTTTTTGTGAGCATGTGTTTTTGTTTTCAATGGAAAGTGACAGCCAACGAAGCTGCCAGGCCAGCCAGCCAGCCTACTAACCAGATACCCTCTGAATGAATTACCTTTCCTTGATCAATGGCCTGAATATAATGGTAGGCATGGCTGCAGGTGATTATTTTGTTTTGTATTCAACGAGAGAGTGCTTCAATAAAAACGGCGACACCGCCAAAGTGCCTGCTGTCATTTATGACAGAGTGGAGTGAAATGAAAACAACATAAACAACAACAAAAACTTTAAAAATTGTTAAAGCTTTTAAGAAGAGACACATGTATCCATTATGGCCATAAACTAAACATCCAGACAGCAGAAGGGTCTTAAAAATTAAAAATTTACATCAGGTTATCGGATGAGGATCAAGTGGATAATGGGATTTTTTAAAAGCAAGTCATATTTGAAAAAATATATAAGGATAAAAAATAACAGAATATTTTTCAAACATTAATACAAGGCGTAGATTTTTAAAAATATATTTTTTTAAAGATTTATAGAAGGAGTAGATTTTATAGATACCAAGCAACGGCTCTGATTGGCTTGGCAACATGCCGAAGTCCAGGCTTATCTTGGTCCCTCTTTCATCTCAATTGTAGACACTGACCTCCCCGTGGTGCCACCTGGGGTATCTATTTTCATCACCCGATGAAATAGTGAGCTAATATGTGCCGCAATTTCACCCATAAGAACTATAAAAAATGGGTTGAGGCGTCGGGTTAAGTGTACACACTCAGAAAACCGAACCTAAAAGCAAAGAAAAATAGAACCAACCCCACTTAATTTTGACGACCCCGAACGTATAAAGGACCGCGATCTGCACTTGGAATGTGCGTACGTTGTACAGAACAGGCTCAGTTTACGCCTTGGCGGAAGTACTCAAGAAGTACAAAGCCGATATTATTGCCATACAGAAAATGCGATGGAAATGGACTGGCGTAAGTTAATCAAATGATTCCGAGACATGAATTTGTCTGCGGATTTATGGTTAACAGGAGAATAAAAGTCTTCGTCTCCAGATTTACTCCAGTAGATGAGCGAATTGTTATAATCCGTATAAAAGCGAAGTTTTTCTAAATCAGTCTCATTTGCGCCCATGATCCGACCGAAGATAAAGTTGAACAGACCAAAGACATATTTTACGAGCGCATAGAAACAGCATATGACCGTTGCCCTGGCCATGACATTTAAATTCTACTAGGAGATTTTAATGCAAAAATCGGAAGGGAAAATATCGAAACATTAGGCAGCGGCATGAGGTTGATTGACTTCGCGGCAACAAAAAACATGGCCATGGATATACACAAGGCCACCTGGATTTCTCTTGATCAAGCAACGAGAAATCAAATCGATCATGTTGTGATAGACGGAAGGCATTCATCCAGTGTTTTTGACGTCCGATCAATCTGAGGAGCGAATATCGATTCGGAACATTACCTTGTGGCAGCCAAGGTTCGTACCCATCTTAATGTAGCAGCAAAGGTGCGATCTAATGTAACACGGAAATTTGACGTCGAAAAGATGCAAACAAAACAGGTAGCCGAGGCATACTCCGCTCAACTTACCCACCTGCTTGACAAAAGCACTTCTTGTACCGATAATAAACTGCAGCAAAAGCAACACTTGGGCACCAAAGACCACCATCAAGAAATCCGTGATACGATCAGTAGTGTCGTATTGCTACTGATATGAAAAACGCAGCGTATAGGGCAACCCTGCGGACAGTAGCAACACGTAATGCGATGGAGAACTATCGGGAGAAAAGGAGAGAGGAGAAAATTATTTTCAGAATGAAGTCCGAAAATTCTACCAACGGGTAAAACACCAAACCGAAGGCTTTGGTGCAGGCACATCCTCCTGTAGCGATGAAGAAGGTAAACTGTTGACAGATACATACAGCGTGCTGAGGATCTGGAAGGAGCATTTTGAAAAATTTCTGGTATCAAATAGTAGGTGTGAAGAGGATATCCCAGAACCAATAATAGATGACTGTATAGAGTGTATACCAACTAGCCAAGATGAAGGCAGAATAGCAATCAATCGACTGAAGAATAATAAAGCAGCATGTGCCGATGGGTTACAAGCCGAACTATTCAAGACTGGTGGTCAGATGCTGGTAAGGAGCATGCACCAGCTGATTAGTACAATTTGGCTAGAGGAATGCATGTCCAATGATTGAAACCTCAGCATCCTGTGCCCCGTGCACAAAAAAGGAGACAAGAAGATATGTGCCAACTATAGAGAAATTAGACTCCTTCCCATCGCATATAAAGTGCTGTATGAACGACTGAAGCCAATAGTCAATGACATTATTTGACCATACCAAAGCGGCTTCATACCTGGCAAATCCATCATTGACCAGATTTTCACTCGGCGCCAAATCCTGGAAAAAAAACCCACGAAAAACACATCGACACATTCCACCTATTCGTTGACTATAAAACCGCATTCGGCAGCCCTATCCGTTCAGAGGTGTATAAAGCCATGTCTATCCGTTCAGAGGTGTATAAAGCCATGTCTGCGTTTCCTGCAAAATTAATACGGCTATGCAGGATATCTTTAACAGGCACAAGGTCAGCAGTTAAAGTCGGAAAGGACCTCTCGCAGCCGAACGAGTATTCAGATAAGGGGACTGTTTGTCGTGTGATCTTTTTAACATCCTGCTGGAAAATGTCATACGAGAGGCAAAAGTGAACAGAAATGACACTATGTACGCCAAATAACACATGTTACTCACCTTACGCGATGACATGGATATAATGGGTCGAACACTAAGAGCGGCAACAGCCACCTTTGAACAAATCGAGAAGGAGTCTGCCAAAGTGGGTCTGGCAGTAAATGGCGAGAAGACCAAGCTGATGATATCAACGCGCAAGATGTCCAGTAGACTCGAACCAACTGTGGAACTTGAGAACTACAGCTTCGATGTTGTCAAAGATTTTATATACCTTGGTATCAGTTTTGAAATTCGGAGAAGTATAGTGATGGCCAACAGATGCAACTATGGTTTGAGCAAACAACTTAAAAGCAAGGCCACCTCCCGCCAGACCAAACTCGCACTCTACAAGACGCTGATACTACCCGTGCTGTTATGCGGATCTGAAGCATGGGTACTTGCGCAAGCAGATGAGGCAGCTCTTGGAGTGTTTGAGTGAAAAAATTCTCTGAAAGATCTATGGGCCGATCTGCGTTGACGGTGAATATCGTCTTCGAGTGAACCATGAGTTGTACTAGCTATTCCCGGACATTGACCTAGTCAGACGTATCGAGCTGCTGCGACTGCATTGGCTAGGTCATGTTGTGAGAATGAATAAAGATGCCCCAGCCCAGAAGGCATATAAAAACGAACCAGCTGATGGATCACGCAGAAGGGGAAGGCCACGAATAAGATGGAAAGATCAAATCGAAGACAACATCGCCGAAAATGGTCTTTCAAATTGGAAAAACTGTGCAAAAGACTGACGCTCCTGGAAATCTTTTTTAAGCTTGGCTTATGGAACGAAAGTTCTGTCACAAGCCAGCTACGTAAGATTTTTAAAAATATTTTTTCCAAGACGTAGATTTTTTAAAAATATTATTTCCAAGATTTTTTAAAAATATTTTCATTGAATATTTATATAGCTAACCTTTACCTTCTGAACTAATAGCCTTTCATTTCCGTTCTCTATTTTCAGATTTTCTTCAAACAAAAAGCAAAAATACTACCCGATAATTAAAACCCATTAGAAACCCATAAAAAGAAAGTGTGAACTCGACGAACCACAAAAACCCGAACAGCCAACCTCACAAAAAAGCCATGTAAATTTATATTACCTGAGTGCTAAGTGAGAAGAACTGAGAAAAAAATATCGAAATCCGAAATAAAAAAAACTGAAATTAACACAACCTCCTTCCCACACAGATACACACACACACACCACATAGCCATAGCGGCACAGCAGCTAACCTGTGAATGAGCGAATGAATGGCTGGTGTTAATGGCCCACAAAACAAATCTTTAAAAGCCGAACGCCCCCTCTTCAGCCACAACAATAGCAACTACCAACAAAAACAGCAGGATAGCCGAGACGGCAAGAAGTTCAATGAAACGTAAATAAAAAATAACGAAACACGGCATCGAGTGAGAACGCATCGAATTGTTTTCACATTTGTAGAGCATCCAAAAAAACAATACATCCTTGAAAAAACAAGGATCTTCCGAGGAGTAGTTTTTTTGTGAGTTACACTGTGTGTGTGTTTGTCAAAATGTATCAATGTTTGTGCCTGGATTTTATCAAAAACTGGTGACTGCTGTTCTTCGAAAATCAATTAAAAGCTGCTTTGGCAGCCGAGGCAGCAGTAATCGGCGGCGCCCCCACTAAGGCCGTTGTTCTGTGCCTCATACACGGCAAGTGGTCGTTACGCACTTAAATCGGATCATTAAACGTTGCTGTACACCGTCATCAGTTTGCGGGAGCGTTTCGTAGCTCAGCATGTGTGGCTTGTATCACAAATCCTGTCAGCAAGAAAGAACAATACCAGCCAAGAACAACAACAACAGCTATCCACTCAAGTGAAACAAAAACAACGCAACCAAACCCATCAAACAGCTGAGACCCCAAACGCAAGAAGTCAGCCGCCGCACACTACCCATAAAAAAATGTTAAAAGGTAATTAAGAAAAATCGACAGAAGATAAATTTTGTATTGAAAAAAAAATCCCAAAATAAGAGGAGGAAAATCTATACCACACCTTGAACTTTTCCCAACCCACCTTGTTCTGCTCTGACACAATATTGATTTGTTTTCTCTTTCTCTGCAATTTTCATTACCCACCCTTCCTCTCTCCTTTTATTTTTGTTGTGTGTTATTGTCGATGTTCTTATTATGTTTAATGAATAATTAGAAAGTAATTAAATTATAATTAATTTCCTTTCAAATTTTATTTACGATTCTTTTGAGGATTAGTTGTTGTTTTCTCTTTTTCTCTGGCATTTCAATACGTGGGAGGGCAAACATTAAATAACTAATAAGGTAAATTATATTTGGAATTTTTCAAAGAATATTTTTTCAGGATGAAGTCAAAAACCAATAGATCTTTTCTAAACACTAGGCATTTTAATATTTTTCTTGAAAAAATATTCTTTAAAAATCCCCGCCTTATATAGGCCTTGAAAAAATATTCGTTTAAAAATCCACGCCTTGTAGTTACTTCAAAAAATATTTAAAAAAAAAAATCCACGCCTTGTAGTTACTTCAAAAAATATTTAAAAAAAAATCCACGCCTTGTAGTTGTCCTTGAAAACATGTAGTTGTAGTTGTCCTTGAAAAAATATTCTTTAAAAAATCCACGCCTTGTAGTTGTCCTTGATAAAATGTAGTTGTAGTTGTCCTTGAAAAAATATTCTTTAAAAAATCCACGCCTTGTAGTTGTCCTTGAAAAAATGTAGTTGTAGTTGTCCTTGAAAAAATATTCTTTAAAAAATCCACGCCTTGTAGTTGTCCTTGAAATATGTAGTTGTAGTTGTCCTTGAAATATGTAGTTGTAGTTGTCCTTGAAAAAATATTCTTTAAAAAATCCACGCCTTGTAGTTGTCCTTGAAAAAATGTAGTTGTAGTTGTCCTTGAAAAAATATTCTTTAAAAAGTCCACGCCTTATATAGGCCTTGAAAAATATTCTTTAAAAAATCCACGCCTTATATAGGCCTTGAAAAAATATTCTTTAAAAAATCCACGCCTTATATAGGCCTTGAAAAAATATTCTTTAAAAAATCCACGCCTTATATAGGCCTTGAAAAAATATTCTTTAAAAAATCCACGCCTTATATAGGCCTTGAAAAAATATTCTTTAAAAAATCCACGCCTTATATAGGCCTTGAAAAAATATTCTTTAAAAAATCCACGCCTTATATAGGCCTTGAAAAATATTCTTCAAAAAATCCACGCCTTGTAGTTGTCCTTGAAAAAATATTTTTTAAAAAATCCTCGCCTTATATAGACCTTGAAAAAATATTCTTTAAAAAATCCACGCCTTATATAGACCTTGAAAAAATCCACGCCGTATATAGGCCTTGAAAAATATTCTTAAAAAAATACACGCCTTATATAGGCCTTGAAAAAATATTCTTTAAAAAATCCACGCCTTATATAGGCCTTGAAAAAATATTCTTTAAAAAATCCACGCCTTATATAGGCCTTGAAAAAATATTCTTTAAAAAATCCACGCCTTATATAGGCCTTGAAAAAATATTCTTTAAAAAATCCACGCCTTATATAGGCCTTGAAAAAATATTCTTTAAAAAATCCACGCCTTATATAGGCCTTGAAAAAATATTCTTTAAAAAATCCACGCCTTATATAGGCCTTGAAAAAATATTCTTTAAAAAATCCACGCCTTATATAGGCCTTGAAAAAATATTCTTTAAAAAATCCACGCCTTATATAGGCCTTGAAAAAATATTCTTTAAAAAATCCACGCCTTATATAGGCCTTGAAAAAATATTCTTTAAAAAATCCACGCCTTATATAGGCCTTGAAAAAATATTCTTTAAAAAGTCCACGCCTTATATAGGCCTTGAAAAATATTCTTCAAAAAATCCACGCCTTATATAGGCCTTGAAAAAATATTCTTTAAAAAATCCACGCCTTATATAGGCCTTGAAAAAATATTCTTTAAAAAATCCACGCCTTATATAGGCCTTGAAAAAATATTCTTTAAAAAATCCACGCCTTATATAGGCCTTGAAAAAATATTCTTTAAAAAATCCACGCCTTATATAGGCCTTGAAAAAATATTCTTTAAAAAATCCACGCCTTATATAGGCCTTGAAAAAATATTCTTTAAAAAATCCACGCCTTATATAGGCCTTGAAAAATATTCTTCAAAAAATCCACGCCTTGTAGTTGTCCTTGAAAAAATATTTTTTAAAAAGTCCTCGCCTTATATAGGCCTTGCAAAAATATTCTTTAAAAAATCCACGCCTTATATAGACCTTGAAAAAATATTCTTTAAAAAATCCACGCCTTATATAGGCCTTGAAAAAATATTCTTTAAAAAATCCACGCCTTATATAGGCCTTGAAAAAATATTCTTTAAAAAATCCACGCCTTATATAGACCTTGAAAAGATATTATTTTAAAAATCCACGCCTTATATAGACCTTGAAAAAATATTCTTTTAAAAATCCACGCCTTATATAGGCCTTGAAAAAATATTCTTTAAAAAATCCACGCCTTATATAGGCCTTGAAAAAATATATTCTTATATAGGCCTTAAAAAATCCACGCCTTATATAGGCCTTGAAAAAATATTCTTTAAAAAATCCACGCCTTATATAGGCCTTGAAAAAATATTCTTTAAAAAATCCACGCCTTATATAGGCCTTGAAAAAATATTCTTTAAAAAATCCACGCCTTATATAGGCCTTGAAAAAATATTCTTTAAAAAATCCACGCCTTATATAGGCCTTGAAAAAATATTCTTTAAAAAATCCACGCCTTATATAGGCCTTGAAAAAAATCTTTGAAAAATATTCTTTAAAAAATCCACGCCTTATATAGGCCTTGAAAAAATATTCTTTAAAAAATCCACGCCTTATATAGGCCTTGAAAAAATATTCTTTAAAAAATCCACGCCTTATATAGGCCTTGAAAAAATATTCTTTAAAAAATCCACGCCTTATATAGGCCTTGAAAAAATATTCTTTAAAAAATCCACGCCTTATATAGGCCTTGAAAAAATATTCTTTAAAAAATCCACGCCTTATATAGGCCTTGAAAAAATATTCTTTAAAAAATCCACGCCTTATATAGGCCTTGAAAAAATATTCTTTAAAAAATCCACGCCTTATATAGGCCTTGAAAAAATATTCTTTAAAAAATCCACGCCTTATATAGGCCCTTGAAAAAATATTCTTTAAAAAATCCACGCCTTATATAGGCCCTTGAAAAAATATTCTTTAAAAAATCCACGCCTTATATAGGCCCTTGAAAAAATATTCTTTAAAAAATCCACGCCTTATATAGGCCCTTGAAAAAATATTCTTTAAAAAATCCACGCCTTAAATAGTTGCATGAAACAATTCTTTAAACAATCCACGCCTTAAATAGGCCATGAAAAAATTCTTTAAAAAATCCAACCCTTATATAGGCCTTAAAAAATATTTTTTAAAAAATCCACGTCTTATATAGGCCCTTGAAAAAATATTCTTTAAAAAATCCACGCCTTATTTAGCCATTGAAAAAATATTCTTTAAAAAATCCACGCCTTATATAGGCCCTTGAAAAAATATTCTTTATAAAATCCACGCCTTATATAGGCCCTTAAAAAATATTCTTTACAAAATCCACGCCTTATATAGGCCCTTGAAAAAATATTCTTTAAAAAATCCACGCCTTATATCGGTCCTTGAAAAAATATTCTTTATAAAATCCACGCCTTATATAGGCCCTTAAAAAATATTCTTTAAAAAATCCACGCCTTATATAGGCCTTAAAAAATATTTTTTAAAAAATCCACGTCTTATATAGGCCCTTGAAAATATATTCTTTAAAAAATCCACGCCTTATATAGGCCCTTGAAAAAATATTCTTTAAAAAATCCACGCCTTATATAGGCCCTTGAAAAAATATTCTTTAAAAAATCCACGCCTTATATAGGCCTTGAAAAACTATTCTTTAAAAAATCCACGCCTTATATAGGCCTTAAAAAATATTTTTTAAAAAATCCACGTCTTATATAGGCCCTTGAAAAAATATTCTTTAAAAAATCCACGCCTTATTTAGCCATTGAAAAAATATTCTTTAAAAAATCCACGCCTTATATAGGCCCTTGAAAAAATATTCTTTATAAAATCCACGCCTTATATAGGCCCTTAAAAAATATTCTTTACAAAATCCACGCCTTATATAGGCCCTTGAAAAAATATTCTTTAAAAAATCCACGCCTTATATCGGTCCTTGAAAAAATATTCTTTATAAAATCCACGCCTTATATAGGCCCGTAAAAAATATTCTTTAAAAAATCCACGCCTTATATAGGCCTTAAAAAATATTTTTTAAAAAATCCACGTCTTATATAGGCCCTTGAAAATATATTCTTTAAAAAATCCACGCCTTATATAGGCCCTTGAAAAAATATTCTTTAAAAAATCCACGCCTTATATAGGCCCTTGAAAAAATATTCTTTAAAAAATCCACGCCTTGTAGTTGTCCTTGAAAAAATGTAGTTGTAGTTGTCCTTGAAAAAATGTAGTTGTAGTTGTCCTTGAAAAAATGTAGTTGTAGTTGTCCTTGAAAAAATATTCTTTAAAAAATCCACGCCTTATATAGGCCCTTGAAAAAATATTTTTTAAAAAATCCACGCCTTATATAGGCCCTTGAAAAAATATTTTTTAAAAAAACCACGCCTTATATAGGCCCTTGAAAAAATATTCTTTAAAAAATCCACGCCTTATATACTTACTTACGTAGCTGGTTTGTAACAGAACTGTCGTTCCATAAGCTGAGCTTAGAAAAGATTTCCAGACGCGTCGGTCTTTTCAGCAGTTTTTCTAATTTGAAAGACCATTTTCGGCGATATTGTCTTCGACTTGATCTTTCCAACGTATTCCTGGCCTTCCCCTTCTGCACGAACCATCAGCTGGTTCGCTTTTATATGCCTTCTGGGCTGGGGCATCTTCATCCATTCTCACAACATGACCTAGCCAACGTAGTCGCTGAAGCTCAATACGTCCAACAATGTCGATGCCCGGTAATAGCTGGTCCAACTCATGGTTCATTCGACGGCGATCTTCACCGTCAACGCAGATCGGCCCATAGATCTTTCGGAGAATTTTTCTCTCAAACACTCCAAGAGCTGCCTCATCTGCTTGCGTAAGTACCCATGCTTCAGATCCGTATAACAGCACGGGTCAGCGTCTTGTAGAGTGTGAGTTTGGTCTGGCGGGAGGTGGCCTTGCTTTCGAGTTGTTTGCTCAGACCATAGTAGCATCGGTTGGCCATCAGTATCCTTCTCCGAATATCAAAACTGATGTTATTCGTTTTATTTATGGCGGTACCAAGGTATATAAAATCTTTGACTACCTCGAAGCTGTATTTCTCAAGTTCCACACTTGGTCCGAGTCTACTGGACGTCCTGCGCGTTGATACTATCAGCTTGGTCTTCTCGCCGCTTACTGCCAGACCCATTTTGGCAGACTCCTTCTTAATTTGTTCATAGGTGGCTGTTACCGTTCTCAATGTTCGACCCAGTATGTCGATGTCATCGGCGTAGGCGAGTAACATGTGTTGTTTGGTGTACAGAGTGCCATTTTTGTTCACTTTTACCTCTCGTATGACCTTTTCCAGCAGGATGTTAAAAAGGTCACACGACAAACTAACACCTTGTGTGAATCCTCGTTCGGTATTAGAGGGCTCCTAGAGGTGCTTTCCGACTATAACTGCTGAACTTGTGCCTGTTAAAGTTATCTGAAATAGCCGAATTAATTTTGCAGGAATGCCATACGCAGACATGGCTTTATACACATCTGAACTGATAGGGCTGTCGACTGTGGCTCTATAGTCGACGAATAGGTGGTCGATGTGTTTTTCGTTGTTTTTTCCAGGATTTGGCGCAGAGTGAAAATCCGGTCAATGGTGGATTTGCCAGGTCTGAAGCCACATTGGTATGGCCCAATAATGTCATTGACCATTTGCTTCAGTCGTTCACACAGTACGCTGGATAGCACTTTATATGCGATGGGAAGGAGACTTATTCCTCTATAGTTGGCACATATCGTCTTGTCTCCTTTTTTTGTGCACGGGACACAGGATGCTGAGGTTCCAATCGTTGGGCATCGTTCTTCTAGCAAAATTCTACCATCAGCTGGTGCATGCTCCTTACCAGCATCTGACCACCAGTCTTAAATAGTTCGGCTTGTAACCCATCGGCACCTGCTGCTTTATTATTATTCAGCCGATTGATTGCTATTCTGACTTAATCTTGGCTAGGTGGTATACACTCTATACCGTCATCTGTTATTGGTTCTGGGGTATCCACCAGAAGTTTCTCCAAATGCTCCTTCCAGATCCTCAGCACGCTGTCTGTATCTGTCACCAGGTTCCCTTCTTCAACTATATAGGAGGATGTGCCTGCACCAAAGCCTTCGGTTTGGTGTTTTACCCGCTGGTAGAATTTTCGGACTTCATTCTGACTCCTGTACATCTCGATTTGCTCACGCTCACGTTTTTCTTGTTCTTTCTTCTTTTTTCTGAAAATACGTTTCTCTTCTCTCCTTTTCTCCATCGCATTACGCGTTGCTACTGTCCGCAGGGTTGCCCTATACGCTGCGTTTTTCATATCAGTAGCATTACGGCACTCCTGATCGTACCACGGATTTCTTGATGGTACCCAAGTGTTGCTTTTTCTGCAGTTTGTAGGGAGTGGGTAATTCTTTGCCATTGGGCTTTTATACTATAATCGGGACAAGAAGTTCTTTTGTCAAGCAGTTGGGTAAGTTGAGCGGAGTAAGCTTCTGCTATCTGTTGTGTTTGCAGCTTTTCGATGTCAAATTTCCGTGTTGTGTTAAATCGCACCTTTGCTGCTACATTACGACGGGTGCGTACCTTGGCTGCCACAAGGTAATGGTCCGAATCGATATTCGCTCCAAAGATCGATTGGACATCTAAAATACTGGATGAATGCCTTCCGTTTATCAGAACATGATCGATTTGATTTATCGTTGTTCGATCGGGAGAAATCCAAGTGGCCTTGTGTATATCGAGATGCTTGAATCTGGTGCTGCTAACTACCAGGTTTTTTGCCTTGTAGTGGCCCTTGAAAAAATATTGCTTAAAAAATTCACGCCTTTTTGGGAGGCTTGAAAAAATATTCTTTAAAAAATCTACGCCCCTGTTGACTCTAAAATATATTTAAAAATCTAAAAATATTTTAAAAAATTGGTTTTGAAAATGAAAATTCTCATTCCGTATTTTTTTCACACCCACTACGACAATTTCCATGTACATTTCAATATCTCTTTGGGGTGTTGATATATTTATTAAAAGAATTAAATCGAAAATTTGCCAAATGAAATTGATTAATTTGCGTCAAAATCAATAACAAACATTTGTGTACTCGCCAAATGGGAAGACAGCAACAACAAGAAAAACAAAAACCAAACAAAATTGAGTTCACAATTTCGACACGGATTGGTATGTTTTTTTTTCACTTTCGAAAATTAGCGGTCAATTTGTTATTTGAATGATTTTGAATGAACGCCAGCCAGCCAGCCAGCCACCCAATGGGGCAGTCATCCAAACATATCCCTGCCTTGGTGAATTATGAAGATGCTACCGCAATCAACACATCATTTTTGGGAAGTCGCCGCCAATAGTCTTCAAATACCCCGACGACAATGATGCGGTATTAATGGGGGAGATATGGGATGACAGATTGGTATTGGTAGGGTATTGAAAAAATATTTTGATTCATGATATTAAAAAAATACCCTTTGACCGGTAAACTATAAATTTTGATTGGCCACAGAACAACTCAAAAACGCCTCCACATCCAATAGTTTCTTTTTATATTATTTCCGATTGCTTGACAAATCAATCCAATATTTTTTTATGGCGTCTTAAACTTTGTCATTTTTATTGCTAATAATTTGTTGTTGCCATTTTTTTGCTTCATCATCATTATGATGAAAATCAGCAATCAGCCAACATCTGTCTTGATGACTAAAAATGCCCTTCTTTTCCCAAAAACCCCCCTTTCGAAGTAAACCGAACACTGGAACTCTTACATAGACCAAACAAAATTTACATTGCGTGGGCCATAGATGCTGAATTTGGGTTTTCATCTTGTTGTTGTTGCTGCTGCTGCTGATGATTTTATGAAAAATGTTCGGCACGTGCTACATACATTTTCATCGACTTTTTCACTTTCTCGGTTTTCTTAGTTCTCAGCCAACATAATTTTTAATGTTATTTTTGTGTGTGTTTTTTGTATTTATTTTTATTTCTTCACATTGCTATGAGTTTGAAAAAAAAAATTCAGAAAGCATCTCGATACACACACTCACATAGATTCTGCAACTATTCGTAGAAGTGCTTCGCTGTGGCATGAAAATTTATTTGGCCATAAACATTTATGGGCTTAAAAATGTTTAGCAAAAATCGTTGACATTCCCATTATTTTATGTCACTGCAAATCGTGCGAAGCATTATTTTTTATTTTGGAGTAGCATCGGTTTTTTCTTTTATTTGTTTGAAATACTACAAGGCAATCAAAATTTGGCTGTGTGTGTTTGAACTTGTCTGGAATATGAAATTAGGACAGCAGAGAGAAAAATAAATGTTTACCTTTGCATAGAAAGAATTCTTCTTAAATCTAGACAACTTTCTACCTTTAAAAAGTCCGGTGAAGCTCCTCAAACGGTGGTCGAACCAGGACTAACGGCCAGGAAGGTTCTGCTATGCATTTGGTGGAACTGGAAGAAGATTATTTATTATGAGTTGCTTCCATATGGCCAAACGATAAATTCGGATCTCTACTGTCAACAATTGGACCGTTTGAAGGTAGCAATTGACCAAAAACCGCCAGAATAATAATAAAAAATTGGTATCTAGAAAGGATTTTGAAAATCGACTACTTGAGTTTTTTGCATATAGAGAGCAGGATTTCTATGAGAGAGACATTATGAAGTTACCTTTAAAATAGCAATAAATTATACATCAAACCGTTGCATATTTAGTCCAAATCGGACATTCCGAAGCATATTAAACCAAGTCATATAATTCATATAAAAATGATGGATTTCTTTTTACCCAAACTAATATATCTTTAAAATCCCGTTTAGAACTTGAAAACATATTTTTAAAGTCCACGAGGTCTGTAATGCTAGGAAATAAATTTATAAAATGAGTAAGTGCTCTTGAACTTTAAAAAATATTTTCAAAAAACCTATGGTCTTCTAAGACCTTTAAAAATATAATCACGAGCCTGACATAGCTTTGAAAAATATTAAAAATCCACTCCAACTCCTTTAGAGATTTTATTTGATTGTTTAATTCACGAGCTATTTAGATGTTTGAAATATTTTTCTAAAAAATCTCGAAACCTTCATAACTTTGAAAAATAGTTAATAAAAATTTATTTTAAAAATTCTCGAGCTCTTTTTCGACTTGGAAAAATACTTGCTTATTCCCTCAGCCTTATGGCTAAGGAGGGTATATGCACGGTTAAAATGTGCCTCCTCGAAATATTAATTTTAGATCCCATGTTTCTTTTTTTTATCCAAATCTTTTTCAGACAATTTGGAGTCGATTTACGAATGTCCATCCGTTCGTCTGTCTGGTCGGCGCACAATAACCTCGAGGCGAGTCCGATGTCATCCAAACTTTGTACATCTTAATA
The DNA here is from genome assembly GCF_032173495.1 of Musca vetustissima. Classification (NCBI taxonomy): domain Eukaryota; kingdom Metazoa; phylum Arthropoda; class Insecta; order Diptera; family Muscidae; genus Musca; species Musca vetustissima. The sequence goes on from NW_026885644.1 coordinate 17,761, forward strand.
TTTTTTCCAAACTTGGTTCAAGTTCGAATATGGATAATATCGGTCCACACATTTTCGTACGCTCCCACAGAATGGTCAAAATCGTTCAAAACATTAATTTTTTAAGGACTATCCAATTTGAACCAAACTTTTTAAAATACAAGCCTAGGTGAAGACCGAAGGTGGGACGCATTGGTCCACTCCTTCTGGTACCTCCCCAACAAAGGGTTAACGTTTTAAATATTTTTAAATCCAATATCAAGCGAATGGAATGTCCGATTTGAACTAAACTTTGTACAATCTATTGTCTTTAAGAAGCCAAGATCAAATCCGAAGTTGGGACCCGTCTGTCATCTCCTCTGGTATATTTAATTTAAAACGAATTGAATAACCGATTTGATCAATATTAAATCCGAAACAGCTTGGATAAAAACACATACCTTACAGAAAGCGAATAATACAACTTGTGTGTAATTTCGAAGACCACCGCAAACCATTGGCTGTGGATATATATATATATATATATATCGGCAACACCGACACTTTTTTACTTGTTTTTTTAATCTATGGGTATTTTGAAGGGGGTGAGCGGAGCAGTATAGTCAGACGGGGCCGACCATACGATACTCTACACAACTACCACGGAATTCCAAATTTCTGCGCCTGTATATTTCGAGCCTGGACAATATTTCGTTATATTTGCACCTTCTTGACCGATTAGAGATCAACAGCACCTCTTCCATATTTCAGTACAGCCCCGAATATTCAGTACAGCCCTTCTAATTATTTGTCCAAATTCCCTTCACCGTGGGTTGTGTTGTGATGTTCGACTTGTGGCCTAAAGATCGACTCGCAAAAAAAAAAAAAACACAAAAAATTAAGTGCTGGGTCCACTTCACCCCATTTTTTATGTGATCATCACCGACAACTATAGGTGTTGTCCTTGACCATAATTGGAACCTTATGGAACATTTCAAAGCGACCAGCGCTATATTTCCGCCCTCTATTATGGTAATGGGTTGCTAAATAAGATCTGAGTACGTAAGCACCTGTAAATATTTTGGTGTAAGTCCCACATCCGAGTACATACGACAATATAATTGGTATCAATTTAAGGGTCAACCACTCCACTTGGATTTGCTGTCAACTTCTTGGTCCTTCAGGATCAAAATCCGATCTCAACGAGATATGCCAGAGATGAATTTATCTTAACTACAGTTCATTGTACAGAATTGTGTGGCAATCGGACAAACTTTGGGTCTTTAGTGCACAATTTACATAAAATCGGAAGAAAAAAATATATATAGGAGCTACATTAAAATCGAAAGATATATACGAACGTTGGTACACCATTTACAGTAAATCGGACGAAATTATATATGAGAGCTATATCTAAATCTGAACAGATATTCACGAAACTTCACGAACGTCATTCTAGGCCTAATTCAGTACGCTGTGCCAAATTTCGTGCAAATCGAAAGATATATAGGAACTTTGGTACACCATTTGCATTAAATCGGACGAAAATATATATGAGAGCTATATCTAAGTCTGAACCGATTTCAACCACACTTGGCAATATCAATCTGGAGCTTATTGAGTATTCTGTGCAATATGCTGTCTCAATCGGACCAATATTGGGAGTTGAATCGGATGAAAATATATATGTGGGAGCTGTATCTAAATCTGAACGGATTTTCACCAATTTCAATAGAGTTCGTCCTTGGATCAAACGAATGAGCTATGCCAAATTTCATCCAATTCGGATTATAAATGCGACCTGTACTTTGTTTACAAGTTAACACCAACAGACGGACGGACATGTAAAATTCGACTCAGAAAGTGATTCTATGCATATTCTCTATCTCATTTCCTTTTGTATGTTACGAACATATGTACAAGGACATAATGCTCTGTACCACAGTGTGGTGAAGGGTATAAAAACACTTCACAAATATTCATTAACATGCAAAAAATATTTTATAAAACATAAGATATACATATATCCTTGAACAAATTATTCTTAAATAAATCTAGGATATATAGAAGATCTGAAAAACGCGTACTTTAAAAATCTTATGAAAGTCCTGAATAAAAAAAGAAATGTAAGCCTGAAAAATAAAAAATTCATTAATTTTTTAATTCCATACCTGTGAATGTCCTTGGAAAAAATAAGGACATAATATGTACGTGAATGATATCCTTTAAAAACCCTGGCCAACGAAAAACCAAAAAATCCTTACGAAAAAAAATCTGAGCCTATGAAAATCCTTCGAAAAAATATCTTTAAAAATGTCGACAGCCATAAAGGTCTTATGGGACCCCCCCTTTCTCGGTGTCAAAAAAATTAATTTAGTTTTTCAAAACTACACTAATTCAAGAATGTCCCTACAAAATTTCAAGTGAAAATCTCAAGAACTGTTGAAGATATAACCGATTTATTGTGTCAGCATCAAGTGATTCTCAAACTTTAAACGCATTTTTCTCGAAGCATTGTTTTTACGAATGGCGGGTACGATAACTCAAAAACTACTAATCCAATCGGTTCCAAATTTTGACACGTTTCTTTGGGTATGTATGGCTCTCGTATGAACTAGGTTAAAGCCAATCGGTGAAGATCTTCCTTATTTTTCTACTTGGTTTGTTTGTGGTAGGCGATTTTCCAAAAATTGTTTTTTCAAAGGTCCGCCATTTTGTTAATTTTTGTGCGAAGTCAATAATCCTAGTTCATACGAGAGCTACGGGGCTTTCACCGTTGGAAAGTCCTTTAATAGAAAATAGTTCTTCAGAAAATTATATGAAATTCCTACTTTTTTAAATTCACGCTCAAAAACACTATTTACTGCAAATTAAATATTCAGTATCCGTACTAAGTCTACAATTATCTCAAACGAATACACAGTAAATTTAAAACAATTTCCATTGTTTTGATAAATATTTCTTCTTCATATTTTGCAAAAAATACTACAATTATTATAAATTGCATATTTTTTTAATTACTTGTGAATAAAAATATGTATTTTTAATTTTTTTCAAATGACTGCACAAAAATCCCTTTGAAGCAACCATTTCATGTTTTAAAAACAATAATCACTATTTTTCATTTGCACACATACATACGCACACATAAATAACAACTGGCCGTCGAAATACTCCCCCCTACTATCCCCCATTGCAATCTTCTATTTATTTTTATGCAAATATTTACAGCAGCGCAGCAGTTAATAATAAATTCTATTTTTATTTTGCAATTAAAATATGCAAAAAAATTAAAAAAAAAACGAAATAAAAAAAAAATAGCAACAACAACAAAAACACTTTACCACAACTGTCAACTTTTCAAACAATCCTCGAAATTTTAATTTATTGTTATTTTCCGTCGAGTATTTTTCCATACAATTTTGAGTGGCTATTATTTTGTTGTCGTTGTTGTTGTTGTTTTATTTTTTATGCTTCACAAAACATTGAGAACTGCAGCAAAAACAACAACAACAACAAAACATTGCTGTGTCAGTTTTTTGGCAATAAAAGGATGAATGTTTTTTAGAGCCTAGATTTAAAATTTAGGACATGCCATTTGTGGATACAAGGACTTTTGGTTGGGCCATAAACAATATAGAAGTGCACTTCGGCGTTTAAGTGAAATTGAAATATTAAAGGAATCGGTCACAGGGACTGCTAGAACCATTTTGAAAGATGGAAGAAGGCGTGGATTTTTTAAAGAATATTTTTTCAAATCTCCAAATAAGGCGTGGCTTTTTTAAACAATATTTTTTCAAGGCTCCAAATAAGGCGTGGATTTTTTAAAGAATATTTTTTAAAGCCTTTATTACTTACTTAGCTGGCTTGTGACAGAAGTTACGTTCCGAGCTTAGAAAAGCCGCGTCGGTCTTTAGCGCAGTTTTTCCAATTTGAAAGACCATTTTCGGCGATATTGTCATCGACTTGATCTTTCCATTTTATTCATGGCCTTCCCCTTTTGCATGAAACATCAGCTGGTTCGCTTTTATATGCCTTCTGGGCTGGGACATTTTCATCCATTCTCACATGACATAACCTAGCCAACGTAGTCGCAGCAGCTCAATACGTCTAACAATGTCAATGTCCGAGAATAGCTGGTACAACTCATGGTTCATTCAACGACGATATTCACCGTCAACGCAGATCTCAATCACTTCAAGAGCTGCCTCATCTGCTTGCGTAAGTGCCCATGCTTCAGATCCGTATAACAGCACGGGTAGCTTTTGAGTTGTTAGCTCAGACCATAGTAGCATCGGTTGGCCACCACTATCCATCTCCAAATTTCAAAACTGATGTCATTCGTTTTACTTATGGCGGTACCAAGGTATATAAAAACTTTGACTACCTCGAAGCTGTAGTTCTCAAGTTCCACAGTTGGTCCGAGTCGACTGGACGTCTTGCGCGTTGCTACCATCAGCTTGATCTTCTCACCGTTTCTGCCAGACCAACTTTGGTAAACTCTTTCTCAATTTGTTCAAAGGTGGCTGTTATTGCTCTCAGTGTTCGACCCATTATGTCGATGTCATCGGCGTAGGCGAGTAACATGTGTTGTTTGGTGTACAGAGTGCTATTTCTGTTCACTTTTGCCCCTCGTATGACCGTTTCCACCGTTCGGTATTAAAGGGCTCTGATAGGTGCTTTCTTACTTAACTGCTAATCTTGTGCCTGATAAAGTAATTCTGCATAGCCGAATTAATATTGCAGGAATGCCAAACGCAAACATGGCTTTATACACCTCTGAACGGATAGGTCTGTCGAATTCGGCTTTATAGTCGACGAATAGGTGGTAGATGTGTCGATGTGTTTTCCGTGGGGTTTTTCCAGGATTTGGCGCAGAGTGAAAATCAGGTCAATGGTGGATTTGCCAGGTCTGAAGCCACATTGGTATGGTCCAATAATGTCATTGACCATTGGCTTCAGTCTTTCACACAGTACGCTGGATAGCACTTTATATGTGATGGGAAGGATACTTATTCCTCCATAGTTGGCACATATCGTCCTGTCTCCTTTTTTGTGCACAAGACAGCCGGTGCATGCTCCTTATCAGCATCTGACCACCAGTCTTGAATAGTTCGGCTTGTAACCAATCGGCACCTGCTGCTTTATTATTCTTCGGCCGTTTGATTGCTATTCTGACTTCATCTTGGCTAGGTGGTATGCACTTTATGGGGTATCTTTCTGGGGTATCTTTCTGGGGTATCTTTCTGAGGTATCTTCTTCACCGCCACTATTTGATAACAGATGTTTTTCCAAATGCTCCTTCCAGATCCTCAACACGCTGTCTGTACCTGTCACCAGGTTTCCTTGTTTATCTCTACAAGAGGATGTGCCTGCACCAAAGCCTTCGGTTTGGTGTTCAATCCGCTGGTAGAATTTTCTGACTTCATTCTGACTCTCCTCTCTCCTTCTCTCCCGATGGTTCTCCATCGCGTTGCTACTGTCCGCAGGGTTGCCCTATACGCTGCGTTTTTCATATCAGTAGAATTATTGGTTCTGGGGTATCTTCTTCGGCGCCACTATTTGATACCAGAAGCTTTTCAAACTGCTCCTTCGGTTCGGTGTTTTACCCGCTGTTAAAATTTTCGGATTTCATTCTGACTCCTGTACATCTCGATTTGCTCACGCTCACGTTTTTCTTGCTCTTTCTTATTTTTTCTGAAAATACGTTTCTCCTCTCTCCTTTTCTCCCGATAGTTCTCCATCGCATTACCCGTTACTACTGTCCGCAGGGTTGCCCTATATGCTGCGTTTTTCATATCAGTAGCATTACGATACTCCTGATCGTACCACGGATTTCTTCATGGTGGTCTTTGGTGTTGCCTGTGCTGCAGTTTGTAGGGAGTGGGCAATTCTCTGCCACTGTGCTTCTATGTTATTATCGGGACAATAAGTGCTTTCGTCAAGCAGGTGGGTAAGTTGAACCTTGGCTGCTACAAGGTAATGGTCCGAATCGATATTCACTCCTCGTATCGATCGGACGTCTGAAACACTGGACGCATGCCGTGCGTCCATCACAACATGGTCAATTTGATTTCTCGTTGTTCGATCGGGAGAAATCCAAGTGGCCTTGTGTATATCGAGATGCTTGAATCTGGCGCTGCTAACTACCATGGTTTTTGCTGCCGCGAAGTCAATCATGTTGTCGCATGTTTCTTCATGGAGGCTGAATTTTCCGACGGTGGGACCAAAGATATTTCCCCTTCCGATTTTGCATTAAAATCTCCTAGCAGAATTATAATGTTATGGCCAGGGCAACGATCATATGCTGTTTCTAGGCACTCGTACAAAATGTCTTTGGTCTGTTCATCTTAGTCTTCCGTCGGAGCATGGGCGCAAATAAGACTGATGTAGAATAACTTCGCTTTTATGCGGATTATAGCAATTTCAAGGGCCTATATAAGGCGTGGATTTTTTAAAGAATTTTTTTCAAGGGCCTATATAAGGCGTGGATTTTTTAAAGAATTTTTTTCAAGGGCCTATATAAGGCGTGGATTTTTTAAAGAATTTTTTTCAAGGGCCTATATAAGGCGTGGATTTTTTAAAGAATTTTTTTCAAGGGCCTATATAAGGCGTGGATTTTTTAAAGAATATTTTTTCAAGGGCCTATATAAGGCGTGGATTTTTTAAAGAATATTTTTTCAAGGGCCTATATAAGGCGTGGATTTTTTAAAGAATATTTTTTCAAGGGCCTATATAAGGCGTGGATTTTTTTAAAGAATATTTTTTCAAGGGCCTATATAAGGCGTGGATTTTTTAAAGAATATTTTTTCAAGGGCCTATATAAGGCGTGGATTTTTTAAAGAATATTTTTTCAAGGGCCTATATAAGGCGTGGATTTTTTAAAGAATATTTTTTCAAGGGCCTATATAAGGCGTGGATTTTTTTAAAGAATATTTTTTCAAGGGCCTATATAAGGCGTGGATTTTTTAAAGAATATTTTTTCAAGGGCCTATATAAGGCGTGGATTTTTTAAAGAATATTTTTTCAAGGGCCTATATAAGGCGTGGATTTTTTAAAGAATATTTTTTCAAGGGCCTATATAAGGCGTGGATTTTTTAAAGAATATTTTTTCAAGGGCCTATATAAGGCGTGGATTTTTTAAAGAATATTTTTTCAAGGGCCTATATAAGGCGTGGATTTTTTAAAGAATATTTTTTCAAGGGCCTATATAAGGCGTGGATTTTTTAAAGAATATTTTTTCAAGGGCCTATATAAGGCGTGGATTTTTTAAAGAATATTTTTTCAAGGGCCTATATAAGGCGTGGATTTTTTAAAGAATATTTTTTCAAGGGCCTATATAAGGCGTGGATTTTTTAAAGAATATTTTTTCAAGGGCCTATATAAGGCGTGGATTTTTTAAAGAATATTTTTTCAAGGGCCTATATAAGGCGTGGATTTTTTAAAGAATATTTTTTCAAGGGCCTATATAAGGCGTGGATTTTTTAAAGAATATTTTTTCAAGGGCCTATATAAGGCGTGGATTTTTTAAAGAATATTTTTTCAAGGGCCTATATGCAAAACAACAATCGAATTCTATTATCAGCCTTTATGAAAATTTTTAATTTTTGTTAAGGAAAAAAAACACTGTGATATTTTTTAACTGTGTGTTCTCTCTTCCAAATGATTTATTTTCGATTTTTGGTAAACAAAAGAAACCCAACCGACAACAAAAATTTAAAAAAAAAACTAAAATAGCAAAACAACAATTCTCTATTTTAATTTAAAGATTTATCACACATCATTTTTATTATTTGTTAAGGCATTTTACTTGTTTGTGTGAGTTGCTATTTTTGTGTGAGCGTTTGTCTATTTTTTGTTTTTTTTTTCGTCTAAATAGAAATCGAAACACACTGGTGATCGTTCATTCATTTTTGGCGACATGTTGAACTATGGCCATTTCAGATTTAGAAACAAAAAATCACACACACTCTCTCAAATATTTTTTTTGCTATGACCACCTGTCGCTGTCTGTTGTTGGCCCCATACAAGTCATTCTTTTTATTAAATGGATCTCAGCAGCATCACCACCAGTCCGCCACTATCATCTCATAAAAATTACCTCAAAAGACGCCATTAATGGGACTGGCTGGCACACTTATTTTTCCTCCGCAGTCCTTCATTTGCAGACTGATTGTCCAACAAGACATCGTAACAAATGTCCTCTTTTTTTCCGAGACAGGATAGTTCTTCTGTGTGTGTGTGTGTCGGCACAAGAAGAAAAATATCTCAAATTATATTCTGTAAAATGCAACAGAAATTTACAAAACAAGAAAAATAAAATTAATACGTCTTTGGTACATAGATGTAATATTTTTATCTACATATATGGCATATTTATAAACCTTGGGTGTGTGTGTGTGTTTGAGAACAGTTGCACAAATATCTTTATTGCAAAAATATGTCTTGAAATGCTTAATTGAAAGCACACTTTTCGATTACAAAAATAGCCAACAACTAAAAAACCAACTACAACAGCATTTTTGTGATTAGAGGGTATTTTAAAATTTGTTCTTTAGTTTGGAAAATATAGACATAATAAGGTTTTTAAATATTTAAAAAAATCAGGATTCAGATTATATATCAAATTTTGCCACGTCAAAGACTTTATACATAGGGTCTGAAATATTTACTTGAAAAACTAAATACCTGCAATGTATTTTTAAATAAAAATTAACACCTTCTCTTAGTCCATGAGGAATATTTTTATAAATCTGCACACTGAAAATTTGGTTAAAAATCGACGCCTTGAAAAATATTTTAAAGAATATACGTCTTGTATTAATCATGGATAAAATATTTTTAAAAAATCTACACCTTGTATCAATCTTAAAAAAATCCTTGAATCCTTGAGTCTCCTAAATATCCACAATCATTGTTTTCTGGTATTTACTTTCGGTTTCGGACGGGGCCCACCATACGATACACTACCACTGAACTCTAACTTTCTGAGGAGGTACAACCCAAGTCTGGGCAATATTTTGGTCCTCTGAACCGATTAGAGGGCAACAGCATCTCTTTCTTACCCCGGCATCTTTTCCGAATCATTTTGTTCGGCATATAATAGTGGCCTCTAAAGCAATTCGAAAACGAAACAAAATAAAAGTTTACGGTTGATTCCATTCCCTAAATACCATCAGATTATCACGGAAAATTGTTGGCACTACCTTTCCCCGACCATAACCGAAACTGCACGGAAATCTAACTTTCCTGATTTTTACACTGACATATATTCCAAATATTACTAATATTCTGTACAGCCCTTCCAATTACTTGTTCAGATTGCCTTCACGGTGGTTTGTGTTCGACTTTCAATTGTGGCCTATAGATCGGCTCGAAAAAAACACAAAAAATAAATTTTTGGTCCAATTCATCCCAAAATTATTATCTGATCATCACCGAAAATTATAGCCATTGTCCTGGACCATACCTGGATCCTCATGGAAAATTTAAAAGCGATCAGCGCTATATTTTCGCCCTCTCGTGTGGTAATGTTTTACTAAATAATATATGAATACATAAGCACCTGTAAATATGTAAGTGTAACTCCCACATCCGAGTACATACGACAATATAATTGGTATCAATTTAAAGGCCAACCACTCCTCTAGGATATACTATAAATTTAACGGGTCTATGTCCTTCAGGAGTAAATATATACGCTCTAGAATACAACTTTTGTAATTTTTCACACAAATTTGACCCGCTAAATATTGACCAATCTTTATCAAAACAGGCATGCTTATTCTTTTGCCCGATCCCCCTTGTCCGCCTCTGGAGCGACCAGAAAATCCGACAAAAATAAAGTTTTTGAGTTTTGTTTTTATGCCTTTTAGGGCGAAGGACCCATCCTACATGCAAAATGTTTTTGTTTTTTGGCCTGTATAGTGTTTACAAAATATTAACGGACGGATCTTTACCAAAAACAATAGGGGTATCTTCATTAGCCAGATACGGGGCATTACAAACTCTGACAACCTAGTTGTGTAGGGTATAAATATGTAAGTATAGCTCCACCACCCGAGCAAACACAAAAATATAATTGGTAACAATTCAATTCCCTTGGATATACTGTCAACTTCTCCAGTCTAGGTCCTTCAGGATATATACGGCGGAGAATGCAAATTTTGTAATTTTCACACATTTGACCGCCTACATATTGACCGATCTTTTTCAAAACAATCATGCTTCTCCCTGTCATGATGGTTTTCGTGGTGTTCGGGACATAATAGTGGCCTCTAGTGCGATCAGAAAAAAAATCAGAAAATAAAGCTTTTTTGTAAACATTACCCGATCATTACCAAAAATATTAGGGGCGTAGAGTGTTAACAAATTATAATGGACAGATGGACGAACACACATGTCGAGGTCGATTCAGCTAGTCGAGATACGACAACCGGTATACTAAATGTTTAGTTAGGACCAATATTTCGTTACAGACTCTTGAGGCCACATAATGCTATAATACCTTTGTAACATAATTGTGTAAGGTATAAGTGTGCGTATACGCAACGACAATAGTAATACGCAACACGGCACAGCAAGAGATATTTTGTGCTCCAAAAACCCAAAGTATCATATTACAGCAGCTACGTCCGACTTCATACAAAAGGTGCAGGAAAGACCTCATTGTTGTCTGTTTGATAATTAATTTTGCAAATAAACGTGTATTTTTAAAGTAGAATTTTTTTAAGGATCAACAGGCCATTAGTCTTGGATTTTTTAAAGTAGATTTTTTTCAAGGACCAGCAGGCCAATAGGCGTGGATTTTTGAAGAAATATTTTTAAAGGACCAATAGGCAATGTATTTTTTCCAAGGACCAAAAAGGCGTGGATTTTTTAAAGTAGATTTTTTTCAAGGACCAGCAGGCCAATAGGCGTGGATTTTTGAAGAAATATTTTTAAAGGACCAATAGGCAATGTATTTTTTCCAAGGACCAAAAAGGCGTGGATTTTTTAAAGTAGATTTTTTTCCAACGACCTATATCCGTGGACTTCTTAAAGTAGAATTTTTTCCAAGGACCAAAAAGGCTTGGATTTTTTAAAATAGAATATTTTTCCATGGACCAATAGACGTGGACTTTGTAAGGATCAATACTAGTCCTTGAGGACCTCATTTCCCTCAGAGAACCCTCAAATCTCAAGGTTTACATTGAATATTGTGAGCTCTATTGTAATTCCAACAAATTGGCGAGCATGGCTAAATAAAAAAATTAAATTTTGTTCTGCTCATTGAATCCCCTACGAATATTTCGAGGAAATGGTTAAGGTAGAGGGTATATCAAATAATAAAACATACCTGAATATAAGTTGGGAAACCAAGTCCCCATTACTTCATGGATTAAAAATAGATTCGCTTTTTCATCACACACACACACAACAAATATTAATTGAAGATGTCTAATTTAAAACTGTCTCTAATTTACGCTTGAGATATTTTTGAGGCGTCACACATTTGTTTTCCTCCTGTCCATTGATGTTGCGGTGGTGATCGCATGCATTACCTACCAACACCCTCCGCAAAATGTCTCATTGAAATTTGGCGAAAAAAATAAATTCTTAAAAATCTGTGTATGTACATTTCGAAATTAACTTTTTTTCTTGTGTCGTAGGACAGCAACAAATGCAAATATTTTTCAATTTTTTTTTTCACTGTCGCTGCCCCTGCTGCTGCTGCTAGGCGTTTTGAATGTGTGTTGTTCATTTGTAGATATGTATGTATGTAGGTTTGTATCTATGTTGTGGTATGTTTATTTTTCATCAGTTTTATGTTGACTGTTGGCAAGTGAGTCAATATATAGGTATATATGTACATACATACATATATTTCTTTTTTTTCAAGATGAATTTTTAAATAGTAATAAATTAAAATGTCACAGCCGGTGAGAGTTGAAAGTGACTAAACCAGGAATTACGAATAATGTATTTGAAATTTGTTTATAAATTATTATAATAAAATAATTATTTATTTTTAATAATAAGTATATAGTTACATTTTTATGTGTGGCCTAAAATAATAAACAAATATAAAGTTTATTATATATTTTTTTTATTATTTTTTTATTAATGCCTCATTAGAAAATTATGTCTTATTAATAAAAAATATTTTGTGATGCATTCTTCATTCACCTGTGGGTGTTTTGAAATTTTAATTTTTTTTCGTTTTTGTTTTTAAATATTTTTTTTTCTACGAACACAAACAACATCGTCATTTAACAATGAAAACAATAATCTCATCGCTGATAAAGAAAAATTATTAAATTTTATTCAAAATAATAAAAAAAAAAAATGAAACAAAAAGCGTGGTATATACCATCCAATAAAATTCTGTGTAATTTTATAAAAAATAACATAAATTTCAAAATAAATACACTAGTCAACTAAGTTCTATTTTGCACGTGTATGTATAAAGTTAAACTTTAAAAAATATATGGCAATATTTTTTTAAAAAACTTCAACGTAGCGAATATTGGGGTGATGTCGTTATATGGAGGCCATCCTGAAACAAGGGTCAATATAGATTGATTTTCAATAGGGAGAAAGAAATAGGAATAAAAAATATTCACTGAGAATTCCAAACATTCAATTAGAAACAATTCTGTTTAAATACACAAAAGCTTGAAAATGCCAAATATTGCGGAGTACAGTAATATGGACGCTATCCAAACAGTGGACCAAATCGAATTTTGATCGAATTTCCATTTGCGAAGCCTTGGACAAACGGAATGTAATAGGTCCATGTCATGAACGGATGGTGATTGGAGATGAGAAATGGATTACATACGATAGCTCCATCGCAATTTCTACACACGGAAGGACATGCCTAAATCAACTAGGAAAATTACATATATATCTTATGGAGTCTCAGGTTAATATTTCCAGGTATTGCAAAACAATTCCCTTCATGGATACATACTTCTTTATATTTTGAAAATGACTTTTGTTTACAGAGTAAAGGCTTTGGTCCTCATCAAGAATGTGCCGGGGCAGGGATACGCTTAAAACGGTTCAATCTCGACACATAGACTCCATGCTATTTTCCGCACAATTTGATAGCATGTTAGTACTGTTTTGTGTTAGCCCAAGCTCGAATATTTCAATCCTGGGCTGATTTTTTTTTTTAATCGCTAGAAAACTCAATGGTAACATTTAACCCTAATACCACTTATAACCAGTAAGGAAAGTAATAAAATCGGACTGGGCTGACTATAAGATACCCTTACCCCATTGGGTACATTGTATATATGTATCCTCACAATTACATGTCAATGTTCCCTCGAAGGACCATACTAATGTCTTTCTGTAATCTATGCTAAAGTTAATTTCATTCGGGCAGATTTAAAGTCGTCCGCGTACCATGAACCAATTTATGGAAAACGATTTATAGTAAAATTGAAATTCGGTATGCCGCTCTGTTAAAAATTTAATCTAAATCAGACACCCGTTCGAAATACATATGGAAGCTATCGATGCATCTGCACCGTTTAAAAAAATCGGACGAAAAAATATGGGAGCTATGTTGAAATCTAAACCAATTTTCTCGAAACTTACTACTCATCATTCTAGACTCAATTCAGATTTCGTGCAAATCGAAGGATATATAGGGACTTTGGTGCGCCATTTACAAAAAATCACACGAAAATATATATGGGAGCTATATCGAAATATGAATCGATTTTCCCGAAACTTACCACACATCATTCTAGACTCAATTCAGTACGCTATGCCAAATTTCGTGCAAATCGAACGATATATAGGGATTTTGGTGCACTATTTATCTAAAATCGGCAAACATATATATGGGAGCTATATCTAAATCTGAACCGATTTTCACGAAATTGAACACACATCGTTCTAGATTTAATTCAGTACGCTATGCCAAATTTCGTGCCCATCGAAGAATATACAGGGACTTTGGTACAATTTACAAAAAATCGGACGAAAGTATATGGGACCTATATCGAAATCTGAATCGATTTTCCCGAAACTTACTACACTTCACTCTATACTCAATTCAGACGCTATGTCAAATTTCGTTCAAATTGAAGGATATAAAGGGACTTTGGTGCACCATTTACCTAAAATCGGACGAAAATATATATGGGAGCTATATCGAAATCTGATCCGATTTTCACGAAACTTTATACACATCATTCTAGATCCAATCCAGTACGTTATGCCAAATTTCGTGCAAATCGAAATATATATAGGTACTTTGGTGCACCATTTAGCTTAAATCGGCCGAAAATATATATGAGATCCATATCTAAATCGGAACCGATTTTCACGAAAATTAGCACACATCATTCTAGGCTTAATTCAATACGCTGTCCCAAATTTCGTACAAATCGAAAGCTATTTAGGGACTTTTGTGGATCATTTACCTAAAATCGGACGAAAATATATATGGGAGCTATATATAAATCTGAACCGATTTTTCCCAATTTCAATAGGATTCGTCCTTGGGCCAAATGAATGAGCTGTGCCATTTCATCCGATTCGAATAATTAATGCGACCTGTACTTTGTTTACAATTCAATTCGAAACAATTCTGTTAAAACACAATAGCTTGAAAATACCGAAAATTGCTGGGTACAGTAATATTTGCGCCATTCAAAAAATTTTTTTTTTGAAAAGTGAAAAACCAAAATTACCAAATTACAGTTGATTCTGTTTTAAAGTTAGGAATATTCGGGATACATGTATATGGGTGCTACCCGAAAATGTGGCCCAATATATACAACATTTTCAATACCAAACATCCGGAAAATATTAGGTTGAGAAAAAAGATATCAATTAGGTCGGTCGAAGTTGATCGGCATTTTAGCTGTCGTAACATCGCCCAGGAGCGAAAAATCGACCATAAAACTGTTTTAAAACGTTTGCACAAAGCTGGGATAAGAAATAAGCTCGACCATCAAACGATGCAACACCAACAGAAAAAAATAGGATGGATCGAGTTACTATCTTACCTTGGGAAAACGAAATGAGATAGACCCATTTTTTAAACGGATGGTGATTGGAGATGATAAATGGATCACATACGATAACCCTGTGCGAAAACGATCGTGATCAAACAGCGGTGAAGCACCCCAAATGGTGGCCAACCAGGACTAACAGCCAGGAAGGTTCTGCTATGCATTTGGTGGGACTGGAAGGGGATTGTTTATTAGGAGTTGTTTCCATATGGCCAAACGCTAAATTCTAATCTCAACTGCCAACAACTGGACCGTTTGAAAATAGCAATTGACCAGAATTGGCCAACAGGAGATGTGTCGTGTTCCACCAGAGCAACACTATGCTACACACATCTACAGTGACTCGCCGGACTTGGCACCAAGCGATTATCATATTTTTGTTGCATTGAAAAATGTCTTTAATGATAAAAAATTGGTATCTAGGGAGAATTGTGAAAATCGACTACTAGAGTTTTTTGTTTGCAAATAGAGAATAGGACTTCTATGAGAGAGGCATTATGAAATTACATTTAAAATGGCAACAAATCATACAACAAAAGAGTGCATATTTGGCCCAAATCGGACATTCCGAAGCATTTAAATAAAGTCATAGAGTTCATATAAAAATAATGGATTTCTTTATTTAACAAGCCTTCATTACATTCGAATATGGATCTATAGGACTACTTCTTTCAACTATATAGGTCCATCATATTGTAACTACTTTGAAAAATTATAAATTGAATAATACCCCAGTGAATAATACTCATATGATATCTCACACAAATATCACTATAATCTAAAACTATTATGTGGAGCTGAATGCCGGACCTATGCAAAATTTCACAACATTCTGACTATCTGGTGTGGTATATCCCCTTAAAAGTTGCAGTATAACCCCCATTGCATCAAGAGATTTCATATTATATTAAAAATCCACATTCATGTACTTTCTTCTCGCAGCGAACCGATAAATATTGAACGATTATGATCGAATGAGTCATGTTGTTCGTTGGCCAGATCCCCTTCTGTGTGTACATTTTCGTAATTTTTGGGATATAACTGTGGTACCTACAGCCTACATCACACAAAAAAGGTTTTGGTTCTGTTCATCCCCTAAATATAATTCGATCATTACTGAGAATTGTAGAAGTTGTCCTTCCTATAAGTATTCAGGTATCACTCACACATTCGAGTACATACATCAGTAGAATTGGTATCAGTTTAAAGGTCAAGCATTGCACATGGATTTATGTCTTTCCGGAATAAATATTTTTTTGCGGTAAGCAAATTCCCTTCCTCGTTATAAAATGTTGTTGTGTTCGGTTCATAATCTTGACCTCCAGAGCGACCAGAAAAACAGAAAATAAAAAAGTTTTTGACTAGTTTGACCCTTAATATTAATAGATCATTGTCGTCTTTGATCAGAACTGGACTTCATCCAAAATTTCGTCTCGATTGGTCCATAATTGTGGTCTGCACTTAATTACAATTTGTAATGAATAGACGGACAGACGGGCATACATGGCTAATTCGATTCATTTAGTCGAGATTTTACTGCCATAAATAAAACTGACATTCTGTAAAAGGTCAACAGTTCCTCATGGAAAATTTACGGGTTCATGTTAAAGGTTGGGGGTTTTTTGTGGTGTTATTAATAATATACCCTAAGCCATAAAAGTATATTTGTCATTAAAATCATTCTCATATATTAATGTACATTGTAAATATCTATTTGTAAGTATTGTGAACTAAAATTATTCACTGTGACACACACACTATGACAAATGTTTTTCAATTTTGTGTTGCTTCTTTCTACATAGAATCAAATCAATTGTTATACCACATCAAAACTATACGCAGTCGTCAAAAACTAAATACGAAAGGGTTCAACTGTACTTTTCGTTGCTTAATAGTTTGTATGTTTTTTTTCATTTTGAATTTTTTTTTAATTTCTAAATAATAATATAGAAATAAAATAGATATGGTCATGATGATGATCAAAAGTATTATTGCATTCAGGCTAGAAATGATCTATGTACGCCTATCTATCTGACAGTGTCGCAGTGAAGCAACCAGCCATCCATGCTACGGAACATATCTACTTTATGTCATGAAGATGGCGAGCAGCAGCAACAACAAATAGTAATTCAAAATGCATTAAGCATTTTTGCTATGATTTTAACTAAAAAAATGAATTTGAATTGCATGTGAAATGCAACTCAAATGTGATTTATTTGTTATATTTTGTATCCGTTTAGATATGTTTCAGTCAAAATTTGTTTTTCATACGCTTTGGCTTGGTCATCTTTTTGGGTTTGTCATCTAGCAGACAGTGGACAATGGACGGTAGCGTCATCGGCATCATCATGGCGAACTATATCTATGGTCTATTACTTTGGGCGGTATTGAGGATTTTTTTTTTGTTTTGGCGTTTTTCCTCTGTCTGGTCGTTGATGAGTCGTCAGAGGATTCGGACTGAAGTGGGATTTTTTTCTTGCAAAAAAAAAAAAAAAAAAAAAAAAAACATTTCTTTGACTAGTCAGATTTTGTCATTTTGTTTAATTTCCCCTGCATACCTCACCACTACCACCTAAAATTTTCATCTTGAAATGAAATTTAAAATTGTCTCTCTCTCTAGATATATCTATTTTTTTCTATAATTAATGATATAAATAAATAAATGAAATAAAATTCAATTATTGTAATTTTTGTGTTAGTCGTGTTGTTGCGATTATTATTGTTGTTGTTGCCGAACACTATAGCCTCTTAATGCTGTGTGGCTTTTGTTGCTTTGCTTTCATCTACCATTACAATTGGCATTCTTTTCCTTCTGATTATTAGAATTAAGAAATTGCATTAAATGCACTCGAACTAATAACACATACACGTGTACTTTTATTAAATAGATCGACAAGTTTTTTCTGTGTGGTTGCACAGTGGTTAAAATTAATTTTAGATGTTTTGACCGAGAGGAAATAGCAAACAAATTATAGTAATTTTAAATAAAATAACAATTAAAAACGATGTTGTTAGCAGTCCTGTAGATTCGACCTATTTTTAAATTTTGAACCCCAAATTTTTTTCGACTCGGATTCCGTTTCTGAAAAATATATATACGATCATAGCACGATCTATACATTTAACGCTCAAAAGATGTTTTCATATGTAATAGCAGTATATCGAAACCGCAGACTTCTCAAGCTTTCGAATCCAATTCCTAGGAAATTGCCGATGTTTGGGGGGTGTGAATGGAAAACAACTGAACTTTAGTGTATGCCCTCTTTTTAACCTAACTTGACCATCGACTTATAGTAAAAAACATTTATGTTGGTCTAGCTGATATTTATATACCCAGTACATAGGAAAACTGAAATTGTTCCGAGAATCAGAAGGTACCGTTATATGGTCGCTATACCTTACACAGGATCCAAATATATATGAGAATTTCAAATATCTGAAACATGATATACGGTATAGCAATACAGTATATCATGTTACGTATCCAAAAATTCACAAATTACCGTTATATCGGGGCTAAAGGTGAATCGTTATTGAAAATCATTTCTTACCGATTCAGAATCCAAAATATCAATATGCAGGAGTTTCCCAGAGAAAACTAGCACAGAATCTTCAAAATATCGATGTATGAAAACTTTATCAGGATTTCGGAAGCTCAAATACAACTAATACATAGATTCCGGCGCGTTTTCCAAATTAGTATGCCGCAATTTCCCATTGAAGTAGTATAGGGTATTATGTCTTTGTGCACATGTATGTAACAGGCAAAAGGAAACGAGATAGACACATGGTTCCTTTTGAGAATAGGCATAGAATCACTTTCTAAGTCGTTCTATGCATGTCCGTCCGTATCTCTGTCAGTCTGTCCCTGTCAAATTGTACACAAAGTACAGGTCGCATTTATGATCCGAATTGGATGATATTTGGCGCCGCTCGTCTATTTGGCCTAAGGACAAACCCTATTTAAATTGGGAAAAATCGGTTCAGATTTAAATTTAACTCCCATATATATTTTCGACCGATTTTATGTAAATGGTGTACCAAAGTCCCTATATACCATTCGATTTGCACGAAATTTTGCATAGCGTACTGAATTAAGTCTAGAATGATGTGTGCTCAGATTTTTGGAAATCGGTTCAGATTTTGATATAGCTCCTATCAGCAACGTACACAGGATTTCATTTCGGGGGGGCCCGGTAGTACATAATGAAAAAAATCGCTGTTGGAAGCATATATTTACTGTGAAAAAATTTCATTTGGGGGGGGGGGGGCGGCCCTGGGGGCACGCCGATATATGTTCGACCGATTTATGTTAATGGTGTACAAAAGTCCCTGTATATCTTTCGATTTGCACAAAATTTGGCATAGCGTAGTGAATTAAGTCTAGAATGACTTGTGCTAAGTTTCGTGAAAATCGGTTCAGATTTACATATAACTCCTAAATATATTTTCATCCGATTTTAAGTAAATGGTGCACTAAAGACCCAAGTTTCCTTGAAATCTGTGCAGTTTAAGATATATCATAGTTTTGATTCTCATTAGGTAAAAAGTTCATTACCAAAAATTATCAATGTGGGTCTAAGTTTCGTGATAGGCCCTAGAAAACGAAATTTAAGGGGATCCCCCATTCTCGGGGTCAAATTTTTTTTGATTTAATTCGAATCTACACTAATTCAAGAATGTCCCTACAAAATTTCAAGTGAAAATCTCAAGAACTCTTGAAGATATAGCCGATTTATTGTGTCAGCATCAAGTGACGGCTAAAGGGCTTCTCAAACTTTAAACGCGTTTTTCTCTTTTGCGAATGGCGGGCACGATAACTCAAAAACTAATAATCCAATCGATTCCAAATTTCTACACGTTTCTCGGTGAGTGTATAGCTATCGTATGAACTAGGATAAAGCCAATGTGAAGTGAAGATCTTCCTTATTTTTTAATTTGTTTTTTTGTCAAAAATCGGCGATTTTCCAAAAATATTTTTTCAAAGGTCCGCCATTTTGTTAATTTTAGAGCGAAGTCAATAATCCTAGTTCATACGAGAGCCAGACATGTACTCTTTCTAACACCGTTGGAATTTTCGGATTCCGATGTTCCAGTGAGGAGTTATCATGCCCGCCATCAAAAATAAGGACTTTTCTTTAATTACAAAAAACAACAACAAAACAATAACAACATTTTTTTGTAAATTACTTTTCTTCTCTTTTAAATCTTCAATTATATATGTGCAAAGTTACAAACATCCACAAGCATTAGTATTGATTTACCAGCCCATTGAAAATCTTGAAAAATTAAAATCGAGAATGGGTGGGGTTCCCTTAAGGGCGTCGGATATGTATTTCCATTTGAATATTATTTGAAACTTTTGATTTTAATGGTATGCCAAATTTTCCCACTAATTACTATTAATGCCGGTTTGTCATATTGAAGGTTTGCGCATAGAGGTTCCAACCTATTTGGGCCCTTTTAAGGTTTACAACATTTTCTCGCCAAAGTGGCTTTTATTTCAAAATATGTTTGCCGAGAATTTTCGAAATAGGTCCATATCTTGATATAACCCCATTATATAGTGGGACGCGACCCATTTTCGGGACTCCGAAGTGGCTAAATCTGGCATTCTGCATTCCCAGTGAGAAACCTTTTTTCCAAAAAGTTACAGATTAGGTTCATGATTTTTACATGGCTCCCATATAATGGCCCTCTTAATTTGACTTTCCATTTTAGCAAATAAACAATGATGATGAATCCTGTGTGTTTTACATGATTCCCGCCTTAACGGCTTAAACCATGGTGCACCATTGGGTGTAGAAATTGAGCGTCGACCAGCGCCCCATTGGAAAAGCTCAGAGTACTCAACGAACACTCTGAAGCTAACAATTCGAAGATCCGCCGCACATCCTCCTTGGTGAGGATTCGAGGACTATCTAATCCTCTGCCTTTCTATGGGTCAGGCACCCTGTGGATGCTGCAACTCCACATCGAACCGAAGCTCTTCCCGCGAAAAGCAGGTGATGATATAGCAACCAAATGTAGTACCTAACCATTTTTTTTTTTTAAAAAAAACTTTAATAAACTCCACATGGTGCAGTATATAAAAAGTTCTGATCGGCCAAATTTTAGGATTATTTTACTTGTTTTTAGATGCCCTGACATTTTTTAACATTTAAAAATCACACTCATAGCGCGAAACATAGGGATATTTTAATCCGTCAATCGAAATAATACCCCAAATTTCAATTAATTCCAGAAAAAAATAAAAATGCTAAAAAGGGTGCTAGGTGCTAAATTACCTTTTCTGGTGCTAAACGAGTTTGAAAAGTGCTAAATCTAGCATTAAAATTGCTAAATTGGCAACACTGGTTAGGATACATATGTAGAATATACCCATAGTCGTGAGGGTAATCATATAGTCGGTCCAGTCCGACTTTACTTCTTTCTGTACTGGTTTTAATTAAAAAAAAGTGGGTTTCAGAAATTTACCTCTACCATCGATTGGAGAATTTGGTATTTTCCAAAAGATAATTTTGAATAATTGGTGTTTTTTTAATTATAAAGTTCTTCTCGAAAAATTGAACAGCGGAGGGATGAACTAATGTTTTTTTTTTTTTAATAATAATAATATTTCAAGACCCATAAAATTGGGTTCTTGAAAAAATTTAAACATTTCTGAAGAGCCATAAATTCACTTTAACAAACTTTTTATTTATATTTCCTGATCTTTTCCTGGTATTTTATTCTGGCAAAAATTTTCTATTTTCCTACTTTCACGTAAAACCACTGTGTCATGTCTTCCCCGATATTTCTTGTTGTTGGTCAACATATCGTACAAATATTCGAGAACAAAGGGTGATACAAATGGATTTTTGTTTTTGGCAAAAAATAATATCTGCACCTACTTAGTTCTGGTTTAATATATCTTAGCAAATCTACTGTAAAGTCTATTATAATTATTCGAATGCAACACACACACACACACAGACACACTCACTCATTTACACACAATATACGAATATACTATACACAATATAAACTAGTTTTGTGCATTCTTTAATGTGTAACTATAGAAACGTAAAATGTCTCTATATGTAAATGTGTGTGTGTGTGTGTATGTATGTAAATTTATAAAATGCTATTGCAAAATATGCCGCCATGCTCGACGATGCTTCAGTGCATTATGCCTTTATCATATTTTTCCACTGACGGACACACGTTTTGTGTTCATTTGCGAGATATGTGTGTGTGTGTGTGCGTGCGACGTTACGTCTATGCAATTGACGTTTTGTCGCCCAGCAGGCAATGACTAATATTCATTGAAATGTTTTCGTCTCATTGTTTTTGGGTTGGATTCGTTTTTTTCTGAAATATGAACATTTTTTAATAACAAATATGAATAGTTTTCGGTTTTTTTGGTATGTCTATATTTTTGTGTGGTCTTTGCCCTTCAAGGCTAATATTTGCTGGTAATGATGTTGATGATGACGACGACAATGATGATATCATGTTAGATACTCAATTATAACTATTGAACAGTTGTTTTAAATTCTATGGAAATTTAAAGAGCAGAACATACATTTTATTCAATGTTGTTGTGGAGGATTATAAGGAATTATTTTACAAAAAAGCACAAAAAAGGTTTTATTATCAACATAATTAATAATCTGCATAGTAATAATTACTATTTATATCCTTCACCACACTGTGGTACAGGGTATTATGTCTTTGTGCATATGTTTGTATCAGGCAAAAGGAAACGAGATAGACACATGGTTCCTTTTGAGAATATGCATAGAATCACTTTCTGAGTTGATTTATACATGTCCGTCCGTCCGTCTGTCCGTCTGTAGACGTTATATTGTAAACAAAGTACAGGTCGCATTTATGATCCGATTTGGATGAAATTTGGCACAAGTCACTTATTTGACCCAAGGACGAACCCTATTGAAATTGGGAAAAATCGGTTCTGATTTAGATATAGCTCCCATATATATATATTCGTCCGATTTAAGGTAAATGGGGCACCAAAGTCTCTCTATATCCTTTGATTTGCATGAAATTTGGCATAGAGTACTGAATTAGGTGCAGAATGATGTGTGCCAAGTTTCGAAAATCGGTTCAGATTTATATATATCTCCCATATATAGTTTCGTCCGATTTAAAGTAAATGGTGCACCAAAGTCCCTATATATCATTCGATTTGTACGAAATTTGGCATAGAGTACTGAATTAGGTCCAGAATGATGTGTGCCATGTTTCGAGAAAATCGGTTCAGATTTAGTTATAGCTCCCATATATAGTTTCGTCCGATTTAAAGTAAATGGTAAATGGCATAGAGTACTGAATTAGGTACAGAATGATGTGTGATAAGTTTCGTGAAAATCGGTTCAGATTTAGATGTAGCTCCCATATATAGTTTTTTCCGATTCTATGTAAATGGTGCACCAAAGTTCCTATATACCTTTCGATTTGCATGAAATTTGGCACAGCGTACTAAATTAAGTCCAGAATGATGTGTGCTAAGTTTCGGAAAAATCGGTTCTGGTTTCGATATAGCTCCCACATATACATATATATTCGTCCGATTTTACATAAATGGTGCACCAACCTTCTAATGTTTGTCCGATTACTTGAATAACGTTATTGCGTTTTGTTGAAATTGATGTAGATGCTGTTATAGCTTCCATATGTATTTCGAATGGATGTCTGAATGAAATTTAAATTTTAACAGTGCGGCGACCGAATAGCGTGTATTAATTTTGCTATAAGTCGTTTTTCATAAATTTGTCCCATGGTACGAAGTCGACTTTAAATCTGCCCGAATGAAATAAAATTTATCATAGGTTGCCGAAAGACTTGCATATGTTCCTTGGAGGGGATACATATGTACAATATACCCAAAGTGGTGAAGGGTATCATATAGTCGGCCCAGTCCGACTTTACTGGTTTTCAATAATGCATTTTTGTTGCAACCTTGTGGGATTTAATGTTAATTAAATTATTCCATAATAGTGTTGAGGATTACAAAAGTGCGCTCGTGCGTATGATTATTATATTTTGTAAATAATATTCATACTCCATTCTGTATTTCTACAATTATAGATATATATTGAATTAAAGTTAAATTGGAAATAATTTATATTTACAAATATTATTGTGGTCTTAAAAATATTCTTTAAAAAATCCACGCCTTGGTTGAGGGCTTCTCAAAAATATTCTTTAAAAAATCCACGCCTTGGTTGAGGGCTTCTCAAAAATATTCTTTAAAAAATCCACGCCTTGGTTGAGGGCTTCTCAAAAATATTCTTTAAAAAATCCACGCCTTGGTTGAGGGCTTCTCAAAAATATTCTTTAAAAAATCCACGCCTTGGTTGAGGGCTTCACAAAAATATTCTTTAAAAAATCCACGCCTTGGATAGACCTTCTCAAAAAGTCTTCTTTAAAAAATCCACGCCTTATTTGGAGCCTTTTTTAAAAAATCCACGCCTTATTTGGAGCCTTCTCAAAAATATTCTTTAAAAAATCCACGCCTTGGATAGACCTTCTCAAAAATATTCTTTAAAAAATCCACGCCTTGGATAGACCTTCTCAAAAATATTCTTTAAAAAATCCACGCCTTGGATAGACCTTCTCAAAAAGTCTTCTTTAAAAAATCCACGCCTTATTTGGAGCCTTTTTTAAAAAATCCACGCCTTGGTTGAGGGCTTCTCAAAAATATTCTTTAAAAAATCCACGCCTTGGTTGAGGGCTTCTCAAAAATATTCTTTAAAAAATCCACGCCTTGGATAGGCCTTCTCAAAAATATTCTTTAAAAAATCCATGCCTTGGTTGAGGGCTTCTCAAAAATATTCTTTAACAAATCCACGCCTTGGATAGGCCTTCTCAAAAATATTCTTTAAAAAATCCATGCCTTGGTTGAGGGCTTCTCAAAAATATTCTTTAAAAAATCCACGCCTTGGATAGGCCTTCTCAAAAATATTCTTTAAAAAATCCACGCCTTGGTTGAGGGCTTCTCAAAAATATTCTTTAAAAAATCCACGCCTTGGTTGAGGGCTTCTCAAAAATATTCTTTAAAAAATCCACGCCTTGGTTGAGGGCTTCTCAAAAATATTCTTTAAAAAATCCACGCCTTATGAGGTCCTGAAAAAATATTCTTTGAAAAAACCATGCCTTATTTGGAGCCTCGAAAAAAATATTCTTTAAAAAATCCACTTCTCCTACTCTCCTCCACCTGTATTCGGATATCCATTTCCTTCTTGTGAATGAAATAATAAAAATTCCGATTTCCTCCTAATACATAAAATACTTAAAATTCTTATTGAAATATAAATATAAAAAGTATTCCAAAAATAATTCCATATAGGAAGCCAAACAGTCAGCCAGCCATGTGGCACTTGTCTTCGAAAATAAAAAAATCTATATTTTTTCAATGAATCAATCAAATGAATGAAATGCATAACTTTGGAATTTTATTGAAATTCATATACAGCATACAACAGACATACGAACATGTGTATGTACATAATTTTCCAAAGAAAACAAAAAATATTCACATCTAAAAGACGATTTATGCTGGGTTGTTTTCCATAGAAATGTGTTTTTTTATTTTTTATTAAAATTTAATAAAAAAACAACAACAAAAAGATTTATCATCTTTGATTTGATTTAAATTGTTTGGGGGGAAAATTTTGAATAAAAACACAACAATAAATTATGAAATTTTATTTCTATGGAATCCTAAAACGGAAATATCAATTTTTATAGCATTTGATTTACTCCGGCATGGAGAGATATGAAACATTTCGAATAAAAGGTGCAATTATTTGGAGGTTGGACCCTCATTTATAAATTTATGTTCCCCCAAACTCCCACCAGAACATGTATAGTCTCTTCGTTTGATAGTCTCTTCGTTTTTTTTTTTTATTTATTTATTTGTTTTTATTGAAAATTGTGTATCATTACTGCCAAATACTTGACCATCATCAAGCTCATGAATTTCACTGTCCGCCCATTGGCCTTTTTTAATTTGTTTTTTATTATAAAATTTTTGTTTTGTTTTTCGTTGTTTTTTCCTTGTTTGTTTTGTGCCACTGATCAATTGCTGTTATTGATTTTCGATATTTATTTCACGTGCGGAACTTAATCGTGTTTCGTTTTTTGTTCTTGTATCTTGTGTGTGAGTATTTATGATTTTGTTTGGTTATTAAATAATAACCCAAATACAATTAAAATATTTAAAGAAAAACTTTTTAATATTTATTTGAATATTTGCGGAACATTTTGTTTTTTGTTGTGTCTGGAGCAAGTTCGCTGAACTTGTTTATAATATTTTGTCATTATTTTTCTTTATATACAAATATTTGTTTTTGAGGTTTTTTTGAGTACCTCCGAGCGTATGCTTAATGTTGGCGGGATACATTGAGTATACGACCTGCTGACAAACACAATTGCTTGCAGGGATGGATATTTTGTATTATAAACACTTTTATTATTGCATTCAGAATAATTCCAAATTAACGCTGATATATTTATTTAATACTAGAATTAATAAAAAAATCACAATTAATTCGAAATTATTCTCAATGGAATAATAGTATACAATTTTTATACCATGGAATTTTTTATACCCTTCACCACACTGTGGTACAGGGTATTATGTCTTTGTGCATATGTTTGTAACAGGCAAAAATAATCGAGATAGACCCATGGTTCCTTTTGAGAATATGCATAGAATCACTTTCTAAGTCGATTTATGCATGTCCGTCCGTCCGTCCGTCCGTCCGTCCGTCTGTCCGTCTGTCCGTCTGTCCGTCTGTCTGTCCATGTTAAATTGTAAACAAAGTACAGGTCGCATTTATGATCCGAATTGGATGAAATTTGGCATAGGTCACTTATTCGGCCCAAGGACGAACCCTATTGAAATTGGGAAAAATCGGTTCAGATTTAGATATAGCTCCCATATATATATTTAACCGATTTAATGTAAACGGTCCCTATATATCTTTCGATTTGCACGAAATTTGGTACAGGCTAATCATTTAGGCCTATAATGATGTCTGCCAAGTTTCGTGAAAATCGGTCCAGATTTAGATATAGCTCCCATATATAGTTTCGTCCGATTTCAGGTAAATGGTGCCCCAAAGTCCCTATATATCTTTTGATTTGCACGAAATTTGGCATAACGTACTGAATTAAGCCTAGAGTGATGTCTGCCAAGTTTCGAGAAAATCGGTCCAGATGTAGATATAGCTCCCATATATAGGTTCGTCCGATTTCATGTAAATGGTGCCCCAAAATCCCTATATATCTTTTGATTTGCACGAAATTTGGCATAACGTACTGAATTAAGTCTAGAGTGATTTCTGCCAAGTTTCGAGAAAATCGGTCCAGATTTAGATATAGCTCCCATATATAGTTTCGTCCGATTTCATGTAAATGGTGCCCCAAAGTCCCTATATATCATCCGATTTCCACGAAATTTGGTACAACCTAATCATTTAGGTCTAGAATGATGTCTGCAAAGTTTCGTGAAAATCGGTCCAGATTTAGATATAGCTCCCATATATAGTGTCGTCCGATTTCATGTAAATGGTGCCCCAAAGTCCCTATATATCTTTCGATTTGCACGAAATTTGGCATAGCGTGTTGAATTGAGTCTAGAATGATGTCTGCCAAGTTTCATGAAAATCGGTCCTGATTTAGATATATCTCCCATATATAGTTTCGTCCGATTTCATGTAAATGGTGCCCCAAAGTCCCTATATATCTTTCGATTTGCACGAAATTTGGTACAGCCTATTCATTTAGGTCTAGAATGATGTATGTAAAGTTTCGTGGAAATCGGTCCAGATTTAGATATAGCTCCCATATATAGTTTCGTCCGATTTCATGTAAATGGTACACCAAAGTCCCTATATATCTTTCGATTTGCACGAAATTTGGCATAACGTACTTAATTGAGCCTAGAAGGATGTCTGCCAAGTTTTATGAAAATCAGTCCAGATTTCTATATAGCTCCCACTTATATATAGCTCCCACTTATAGTTTCGTCCGATTTCATGTAAATGGTGCCCCAAAGTCCCTATATATCTTTCGATTTTCACGAAATTTGGTACAGCCTAATCATTTAGGTCTAGAATGATGTATGTAAAGTTTCGTGAAAATCGGTCCAGATTTAGATATAGCTCCCATATATAGTTTCGTCCGATTTCATGTAAAGGGTACCCCAAAGTCCTATATATCTTTCGATTTGCACGAAATTTGGCATAACGTACTGAATTGAGCCTAGATTGATGTCTGCGTTGTTTCGTGAAAATCGGTCCACATTTAGATATAGCTCCCTTTTATTAAAGATTGATTTTAAGTACTTGACGCACCAAGGAACCAATAGGAACAAAACGTTCTGAAATTAGTATAACGTATCCTGTGACAAGTTTGTTTGAAATCGCTTAATATTTGGCCCGATATCAAGTAAATTGTTAGTCAGTTTGACATCAAATTTTGCACAACGTACAAAATTGAGCATAGAATTATGTAGTTTCGTTTTCTAGAAGTACAGACATAGCCCAACGGATGACCTATTTATATTTGTTTGAAGTCGATTTACATACTTTATGGATAGATCTACGTAGATTCACATTTAGATAAATATCACATGTTTTATTTCATTCAAGTACATGCTAATAGTCCTGTTTATTATACCCATAGTGGTGAAGGGTATCATATAGTCGGCCCCGTCCGACTTTACTACTTTCCTTACTGGTTTATTATTGAATTTTTCAATAGGTCTTATAATCAACATAATCCACCAACATTAATCATACGCTCGAAGGTGCGAAAGGGAACTCAATATCGAATAACAAATAAACTCTGAAAACATTCAAATTAATATCGAAGCGTGTGTATTTTGTGCTTGACAAATCCGTATTTTTTCATTTCACATAAATTTGCCTCACATGCACTTGACCGCTGATACAATATTCAATATATTCCAAAACAATTCTGAAAGTATAGAAAACATTTGCGAAGTGGAAATTTTTCATTTTGAGGCGAATCCGCAGAATGAAAACTATGCCGGTGGCGAAAAGTTGTGGGTTTTGGCGTGTGGAGTTTTTTATTGGAGACCCAACAATGCGTGATTAACCGTATTCATAAAAAAAATTACAGGAGCTTCGGATTAGAGCTATTTTTGAATATATGCCAACTCCAAGCTTATTTTTTTAAGCTGACTCCATAATAAATTTAAATATAACTTAGGTGACAAAATAAATTTAAATCGATCAATTGTTTTGCAGATTTTCGAATATTAGTAATACTATCATACAGATCATACACTGATACGTTCAATAAAATATATATGAAGACGTAGCTCGGTTTAAGGTAATTAAAAAATTCTAGTCACATTTTCCGACCGAAATAGATGAATATAAGACTTAATCTTTATAAAGTTCTAGTCCTTAGGTAGATCCAACAGAACATCTTGATATCTGAGATATGTTATTAAAGCAATTTTTATAGTTGGATTCAATCCACAAAATATGTGTCAGGGGCTTGAGAATTTTTCTCTATAGAAAATAAATCTTATCCGGCGCATGACGAATTGTTTCTAAAACGGAGAATTTTTTCGCCGTTGGTTAAGCGGCTCATCAGGCATATTGGACAATGTGGCTAACAAATGTCGTTACTTGATATGCTGTATTTATGTCGAATATTGTTGCGAAAGTGCATCTACGAATTAAATTCGTTTGCATTTCGGACATTTGTATCACACCAGAACATCTCTTTCAGAGCAGTTTTTTCTTATAGTTTTCCTCTAGGGCATACAACTGCATATTGTGCAACCTTAGGAATATAAGGAGGTGGATTTGAACACTAAGGCGCCGGACAACAATCAACAGATGCCATGGGAACCAGGGTTCAAATCCACACCGGACTCAAGCTTAATTATTGTGATTTTATGCCTTTTTAGGGTGATCATTCGTCCTAAAAAGGCACAACATCTCAATAGTTAAGCTGCTGTTCATGTACATGTTTTTATTTATTTCTCTTTCGAAATGAGCTACATAATTGAAGATGCAATGAAGAGGAGAATTTTTTTATTGAAAAAATCTTTCTCAGCAGTCTGATTATTACTTTTACTTTCCTAAGAAAAAGTCTTCCTTCGTAATTGAGGATTTTTATTCTTATAGGAAAAAATCTTCTCAGTAACTGGCCTATAGACTTCAGGACAGTAGGACTATTGTTCTATAGGATAAAATATTCCTCAGTAAATGCGGGATAATTTTTTATAAGAATAATGTTTTTCTGAGGGGCTTTCTTTCTCAGTAACTAAGAATTTTTTCTATAAAAGAATTCTTCCTCGATGTCAATTTTTTCCTTAGAGAAGATTTCGATTTTTTTTTGTAATACTTATTTAATTTGGTTATATCCCTTTTTATGTTATTACCTGTTAAACGTGTTCGGAGTCATTCTCTGAGAAACAATTCGGACTATTTCAAACTAATTAACTTAACTTATTTATAAATTCTTAATAAACACCTTATCCAAAGAATATTGTCAATAATGTGTTGACGTAGCTTAATATTAGTTTGGGGAAAATGAAATCCATTATTTGTATATGAGCTCTAGGACTTTATCTAACATGCTTCGGAATGTCCGATTTGGGCCAAATATTCACCTTATTGTTGTATGATTTGTTGTCATTTTAAAAGGTAACTTCATGATGCCTTTATCATAGAAGTCCTGCTCTTTATTTGCAAAAAAATAAGCAGTCGGTTTTCATAATCCTTTAGATTACAATTTTTTCCTTAAGGGAACCCCCCCCCCATTCTCGATTTTTGTATTTTTAAGATTTTAAATGGGCTTGTAAATGAATACCAATTCTTGTTTAGATTTGTAACTTTGTACATATATATTTGAAGATTTAAAAAGGAAGAAAAATAATTTACAAAAAATTTTTCTTGTTTTGTTGTTGTTGTTTTTGTGATCAAAGAAAAATCCTTATTTTTGATGGCTGGCATTATAACTCCTCACTGGAACATCGGAATCCGAAAATTCCAACGATGTTAGAAGGAGTACATGTCTGGCTTTCGTATGAAGTAGGATTATTGACTTCGCACAGTAATTAACAAAATGGCGGAACTTTGAATTTTTTTTTTTTTGGAAAATCGCCTGCTTTTGACTAAGTTAAAAAATAAGGAAGATCTTCACCGATTGACTTTATCTTACTTCATACGGTAGCTATACACTCACGGAGACACGTCCCAAAATTTTAATTGGGTTATTAGTTTTTGAGTTATCATGCCCGCCATTCGCCTTGAAGATATTCTGCAATGTGAGAAAAAGATGATAATCGCTTGTTACCAAGTCCGGACTGTATGACGGATACATTAAAACTTCCCAACCAATCTCCCGAAGTTTCGGGTGAGTCACTGTTTTAGCGTTTTGCCATATGGGAGCAACTTTTAATAAATAATCCCCTTCCAGTCCCACCAAATGCATGGCAGAATCTTCATGGACGTTAGTGCTGGTTTGGCCATCGCTCTTTGACCACGATCGTTTTCGCACAGGGTTTTCGTATGTCATCCATTTCTCATCTCCAGTCACCAGATGGAAATTCGATCCATTCTATTTTTTTTTTTTTGTTAATTGGTGTAGCACCCCAAACATTGAGCTTCTTTTAGAATCAGCTTTGTGTAAATGGTTTAAAACAATTTTATGGTCGATTTTTAGCTCCTGGACGATATTACGACTGCTAACACGCCTGTCAACTTCGTTCATTTCTCCGATTTTATCGACACTTTCATAATTGATTTCTTTTTCCCTAATCTAATACTTCTCCTCAGGTATTTCCGTCTGTCTGTTCTCTTCGAGTCTATGCCATAGAATACAAATTTTGTAATTTTTCACATAAAAACTGGGTCTATTTTACCCGTTAAATATAAACCGTTCTTCATCATAACAGGCGTACTTATTCTATGGTCTGACCCCTTTCTCAGCGTAAAATTTTGTGACATTCAAATATTGTGGCCTCTAGAGGGTCCAGAAAAACAGACACAAATAAATGGTAATGATCATTACCAAAAGCAGTAGGGGTCTTCTTTGAAAAGAATCCATCCCCATTCGTCACGTTTTTTCCATAACTGTCGCCTGTATTGTTTTTACAAATTATAATGGACACATGGACGGACACACATGTCTCATTTCGTCGATATATGACGATCAGCATACTAAAAGGTGTGTCGAGGACCAATATTTCACGGCTTTACAAACTCTTGGGGCCACACATAGCTATAATACCCTAACAACATGGTTGTGTAGAGTATAAAAAAGATATTTCATTTTGTCAAAAACCACTTTAGTAAAATATTTTTGTTCGAGACAGTTCCGGATGGGTCATTCATTACCCCATTTTTAGATTTTGGTACTGCTTTGATCAACCCATTAGTTACATTTTAATCAGACTAATTTATTTATTCCATGTGATCTGAAATAGTTTTAGTTTTCAAACGATATAAGAAACAAATAATCTTTTACGAAAATCGGGTTTATTATCAGTAAATCGTGGTCAATTAAAAAAAATCTGAAATCCCCGTTTACATTTCATCATTTGGCACGTGTCTCAAAACAAAATCTCTAGCATTTGCCCATCA
Organism: Musca vetustissima; assembly: GCF_032173495.1. Lineage (NCBI taxonomy): Eukaryota > Metazoa > Arthropoda > Insecta > Diptera > Muscidae > Musca > Musca vetustissima. Next base: position 50,378 of record NW_026885644.1, read on the forward strand.
TTACTGTCATTCACACACCCCAACTATAATATTCATTCAAAAACATTCCATAGTAATCCCCTCTGTATTTTTTATTGTTGTAATAACACTAAAAAACTAAATCCATTTCTAAATAACAACAACTAATTGTTTTTCATTAATCTATGCAAATTAGCAAATAAAAAAAGATCGACCCCTCAGTAAAATCCATTATACAAAATATTACAAAATTAAAATCCGTTTATTTGTGTTCTTCGAATAAACACACTTGTGTTGTCCAGAAAAATAAATATTTTCACAAGCAAGGAAAATAAAAACGAAAACAACAACAGCAACAATAACAATAACATATGCAAATATATGTATGTATGTTGAATAAAAAATTAGAAGAAGACGAAGAACAGCAACAACAACTGTTTATATATTTCAGTTTAGATTTAAATTAACCTTGACCCTCATAAAGAGATGAACGTTTAAGAACGACAACGACGGGGAACAGCAGCAACAACAACAACAACAACTAGTTGTTTCTTTATTGTGTGTAGAAACGCCCACAGTTATCGGTGTGTGTGTGTGTCCGTGTGTCGTTTGGTCTTTCAGTCTGTGAGGAGGATATTTCTTTTTGTTGCTGTGAATCGTTTGAGACATGAAGCTGCCATCAACGTTTTATAACAAGACTGGCAGTAGCAACAAAAGCAACAACAACAACAGTACCAACAACAAATATACAAACAACATAAATGCAAGCCATAAATTATGAAGATAATTTTCTTTGCTCTTTTGTCGCAGTGGATAAACAGAAATGTCAACGAATTTTCAGTTTTGGATAAAAATAAACATTTTAATTTTCTCGGTATGGAATTTTTATTAGAAGTGGAGAGTGCATTGCTAAACAAAATTTTAAATTTAATTTTAGATATTTTTAATCTTTATTACTAAAATTTAATATAAAAAATAATTTTCCTTGAAATGCAAAATCACCTGTTTCCTTAAAGTTTTGAAAGATAGCTGCCGACTGCCCACTGATTTAAATCCGTATTTTTTCATTCCTCAGATGTAATCGATCAAAAATCTTAACTAGAAATATTCTTCACATGCGATAATGAAATTTTTACGACTAGATTTATTGTCAGAAATGATCGATACCATATTTTCGTCAGGAAGATCGCATTGAAATCTCATGAATTGTTTATTACGTACAATTTTATTGATAATATTTTTCATGGATTTTTATTTATGAATTTTTACATTTCATGCTGAAGAAAAATCAAAATAAGTTTAGTTCCTCCGGAACGAAATTTTTATATCCTCCACCATGAGGTGGATATTCAAAATACCTCCAATCGATCGAAAAATGTATGTCTTCGGACTATGCCATGGTAAATTGTTGGTAGGAAGATTTAGCATCCAATGAAAATGAAAAATATTGAACCATGGCCAATTCGGTTAAACGAAGTCCCAAAAAACTACAAAATGCGAAATAATGGGGATACCGTTAAATGGGGCTCACCACGAAATTTGTTGTATGATTTGTTGCCATTTTAAAGGTAATTTCATAATGCCTCTCTCATAGAAGACCAGCTCTCTATTTGCAAAAAACTCTAGTAGTCGATTTTCACAATCCTCTCTAGATACCAATTTTTTTTATCATTAAAGAAATTTTGCAAGAAAAAGATGGTAATCGCTTGGTGCCAAGTCCGGACTGTATGGCGGATGCGTTAAAACTTCCCTAGCAATCTCACGAAGTTTCTGGTGAATCACTGTAGATGTGTGTAGCCTAGCATTGTCATGGTGGAACACGAAATCTCTCCTTTTGTCCAATTCTGGCAGTTTCTGATCTTCCAAGGGTCCATTTGTTGACAGTAGAGATCAGAATTTAGCATTTGGCCATATAGAAGCGACTCATAATAAATAATACCCTTCCAGTCACACCAAATGCATAGCAGAATCTTCCTGGCTGTTATTTCTGGTTTGGCCACCGTTTGAGGGGCTTCACCACTCTTTGACCACGATCGTTTTTGCACAGGGTTATCGAATTCTCATCTCCAGTCACCATCCGTTTAAGCAAAGGGGTCTATCTCATTCCGTTTGGCCAAGGCTTCGCAGATGGAAATTCGATCCATCCTATTTATACCCTTCACCACACTGTGGTACAAGGTATTATGTCTTTGTGCATATGTTTGTAACAGGCAAAAATAATCGAGATAGACCCATGGTTCCTTTTGAGAATATGCATAGAATAACTTTCGGAATCGACCTATGCATGCCCGTCCGTCTGTCCGCCTGTCCATGTTAAATTGCAAACAAAGTACAGGTCGAATTTATAATCCGAATTGGATGAAATTTGACACAGCTCATTTGTTTGGCTCAAGGACGCACCCTATTGAAATTGGGAAAAATCGGTTCAAATTTAGATATAGCTCCTATATATAGTTTCGTCCGATTTAAGGTATATTGTGTACCAAAGTCCCTATATATCTTTCGGTTTGCACGAAATTTGGCATAGCGTACGGAATTAACTCTAGAATGATGTGTGCTCAGATTTTTGGAAATCGGTTCAGGTTTAGATATAGCTCCCATATATAGTTTCGTCCGATTTTAGGTAAACAGTCCACTAAAGTCCCTTGAAGTCTTTCGATTTGCACGAAATTTTGCACAGCGTAATGAATAAGGTCTAGAAAGATGTGTATTAAGTTTCCTGAATATCGGTCAGATTTCGATATAGCTCCCATATATATTTTCGCCCGATTTAAGGTAAATTGTGCACCAAAGTCCCTATATATCTTTCGATTTGCACGAAATTTGGCATTGCGTACTGAATTAACTCTAGAATGATGTGTGCAATGTTTCGTGAAAATCGGTTCAGGTTTAGATATAGCTCCCATACTAAAGTCCCTTGAAATCTTTCGATTTGCATGAAATTTTGCACAACGTAATGAATTAGGTCTGGAATGGTGTGTGTCAAGTTTCCTGAAAATCGGTTCAGATTTAGATATTGTTCCCATATATATTTTCGTCCGATTTAAGGTAAATGGTGTACCAAAGTCCCTATAAATCTTTTGATTTGCACGAAATTTGGCATATGGTACTGAATTAGGTCCAGAATGACGTGTGTTAAGTTTCGTGAAATTCGGTTTAGATTTAGATATAGCTCCCATATATAGTTTCTTCCGATTTAAGGTAAAATGGTCACCAAAGTCCCTTTATATCTTTCGATTTATACGAAATTTGCCGTAGGGTACTGAATAGGGTCCAGAATGATGTGTGCTAAGTTTCGTGAAAATTGGTTCAAATTTAAATATAGCTCCCATATATATTTTCGTACGATTTAATGTAAATTGTGCACTAAAGACCCAAAGTTTGGCCGACTGCCACACAATTTGGTACAACGTTCTGAAGTTACTACAACCTTTCGTGTGTCAAGTTTTCTTGAAATCGGTTCAGATTTACATATAGCTCCTATATATACTTTCGTCGGATATTAAGTAAATGGTACACTAAAGACCCATAGCTTGTCCGATTGACACAACGTACTGAAATTAATATAAATTAATCTCTGGCAAGTTTCCTTGAAATTCGTTCAGATTTAGATATAGCATAGCTTCCATATATAATTTCGACCTATTCATGCTGATTGTACACCAAATAATCAATGGGTGCCTGATTCATGTTATATTTTAAACAGGGAAGCATACCAAATAGGATGTGTAAAGTTTGCTTTTAAACTATTTACAAAATTTAGGATAGGTTGCAGAATGACATGTGTAGGGATTGATGTTAGTCGGTTTGTATTGTATATAGCTAAAGATCACATATTTAAGTTCGTTCAATTTCATGTCAATGTGCCTTCGAAAAGGCGACGTCTGTTAGAATACATATGAAGAATATACCCAAAGTGGTGAAGAGTATCAAATAGTCGGCCCAGGCCGACTTTATTACTTTCCTTACAGGTTTAGATTAGATTAGATAATGATATTGGGATGAAGTGGACCGAAAACTGTTTTTTTTTTGTGTTTTTTTCTAGTCGATCTATAGGCCACAATTAAAATCCCAACATCACAACACAACCCACGGTGAAGGGAGTCTGGACATGAAATTAAAATGGATGTACCAAATATTTGTTGACCTCTAATCGGTGAAATATTGCCCAAGCTCAGACTCTAAAACCACACAACGTTAGATTTTCGTGTAAGTTGTGTAGGGTATCATATGGTCGGCCCCTGCTCCGCTCACTGGTTTATATTTAAATAGTTGTCTCAGTATTGCCGCATTCCACCATAGAATGGGGGATATTTTGTACTCTAAACCCTACAAGGTATGGGATTCTAAGACGATTTAGCCATCTGTTGTAATCATTCTACCTTCGTCAGGTTCAAGAATAAACTATATCGCCCCGCATTTATAAAAATACATACCGATTTAATATTTAGGACGAAGGCAGGTGTTGTGATACAAAACGAAAATGTTAGTTTTGAAATTGATATATATATATATATATATATATATATCGGTCCTCAATTAGGCATAGTTCCTTATATAATGATAACTCCACATGTTCGGTAATCTATATACCCTTATACCCCACATATAACTTTGCCCTGTGAAATGCAGTATTTTAAGGATTTTATACACATGTTGCACTCTATAATGCGTCATGAATATCGGATCACGATTCGGGGTTCTGAGATTCAAAATCCGTTATGAGGTAAGACCTTATCGGTTATGGTTTACCGAAATCCATGTAGATTTGGTAATCGATTTGGTTATATTTTCAACATAAACCCTATAGCAGGTTAGCCTGTCTTTAGGTTTGCAATAAGCACGCGCTTAAACAGATCAATCTATTAAAAACTCTATTCTAACGGTAAATATCTCTAGGTGAACATATTACATATTACATAGGACAAATTCTGATTTAGATATCAGAATTACTAATAATACATGTGATTCAAATTTCAATATTTGATTGCAATTCATCAGAATTTTTAATTTCAAAAATAATCTAAAAATTCAATATGTCCATTCACATCAAAAATAGAGACAAGGCAGAATAACCCTAAACATTCTTCAAACATGTACTATGTGGCCCAGTCGCAATGGTCATCATGGTATTAATGAATCAATGTATCATTACACAGCATCAGCAACAAAAACAACAACAACAACGCTGTGAATATCGACACCGACATCAAGTACAACAAGTGGAAACAAGTGAAAAATATTTCGTAAGACAACAGAACTAAAAAAACGCCGAACACATAAAAACAATGCAAAAGGTGACTGCTAGGGGTTAGCAATGGCATAACTCTCTCTCCCTGTACTCTACTCTCAGTTGTTGTGGACGAAGTCCGAATGCTTGCATTTGATGTCGGTCCGGCTGTCGGCTGTGTACTTACATGTGAACACAGACACACACACCCAAGTGTGTGTGCAATTGCGGCTGTTCAAAGTTATTGTCTATCATAGATGACTGTTGTTGTTATTCTTGTTGTTGTTGCTGTTGATATTATTTCTAATGCAGTCAGCTGCTGTAGCTGTTGATGATGATGATACCCACTCCTGCTGCTGCAGTGTGTGTCTGTTTGTCTACCCCCATTGATTTGTGTCTGATCTAAAAGTAGTGTTGCTGCAACTTTGAATTATTTTGCTATTGTTGTTTTTTGTTTAAATTCGTTGTTGTTGTTGTTTTAGTAGTTTTTTTTTATTAGTTCGGTAAGTTATTGTTGTCGTCGGCGCTGTTTTAGTGGGCAATGTGCCAAAATGAATTCCCTTTATGTTGTCGTTGCTGTTGTATATTCCTTTTGGCCATTGTTGTTGTTTTTTGTTCGTTCTTTTACTACACTTGTTTATGTTGATCAAAAAATTGTAATTGTTGTTTTTGTTGTTTTTTGGCTGTTTTTGTTGTTGCTGTATGATACAAATTGTTGTCGCGCTCGACAACATTTTTCGTACATTAACATGAAGATGTGGCGTTTTTGTTTTTTTTTGCAAAGAAGAACAAGAAAACGAAAAGAAAAAAGTAATAAAACGTAAATAAGTCGACAGTCAGACACAACGACTTGTGAAAGATATGCAATAACAACAATATGCAATTAAAAAATATTTACACTGAGGGAAATGTTTATAAAATTGATAAGCCGTTTCGAACACATTGAAACTGCGGCATTTTTTTTTTAATTTGCCTAAAATGGTTTGGGTCATGTATATATGGGACTATTTAAAAGCCATTGGTCCAGAAGGATTGGACTTATGAATACAATTTTCCGACATCATCTAGGCTTGGTAAATATAATAGGTTGTTCAAAGTTTGGTTCAAATTGGATATTGATATTGAAAATTTGGGAATTTGTGCGGGAGGTACCAGAAGCAGTAAACCAATGGCTCCCATCTTCCGACTTGATCCAGGTTGTACAAAGTTTGATTCAAATCTGAGAGTCCGTTCGCATGATATTATAAAATGTATTTTTAGTATAATTTTGTAGCATTTTGTGGGAGAGGTACCAGAAGGAGAGGACCGATATTCCACATCTTCGAACTTAAACTAAGTTTGAAGAAATATTACGATGGGCAAAGTTTGGACGAAATCGGTTGCTCCCTTCGAGAATTATCGTGTGTACCAGCCGGCCAGAAGTGTAAATCGACTCCAAATTGGATTTGATGCAAAGAAAAATCGGGATCTAAAATCCATATTTGGATGAGGCACATTTTAACCGTATCAAAGTGTATATACCGTCATTGGTCATAAGACTGAGGGTATAATGACTTAGAAATGTTGACTTTTTTGGAAGGTACAGGAACGAGAATACCGATATTTTCGAACTTTATTAAGATTTAAGTGTGAAATTAATGTGGGAAAATTTGTCATTGTGTGTGGGTACATTAGTTTTTCGAGATTTCAATTAGATTTTCCATTTTATTTTATTTTAATTTTTTTTTGAAGTGTAATTTTGCATTACCATCACTGTAATTTTTTCATGGCAATAGTGTTATTGTCTCTTAACAATTTTCAGTTTGTTTTTTTTTTTTTTATTTTGTAAAGAGAAATTACGATGTGTTATAAGAGAAAACTTTTGTTTATTATAAGAGAAAATTCTCATCAAAGAGTTTGTATCTCTCAAGAGGTTTTCAGTAAGAGAAATTGTACCCGGGTCTCATTAAAAATGCAAATGTTTGGATATTAACCTGCAGATGTGAACCGTTGATCTGTAGTTCTAATACACCTTACAAATATTTTTGAATTTAACATCGTTAAAATATCGATTTCTTTGACTACATTTGAAATTAAATTAACCGTAATGCAATTTGTTGAGAATAAAGCGTTCACATACAACTACATGAATGAAATAGTAAAAAGTTAAAAAAAAAATAAATTAAATTGGAGACGATCAATAATAGTTGTCTTTACTTTTTGGCTTTTATTAAAGGATATTCTTAAATTGACATATCTTTCCAATTTTTTTCAAATATATATTGTATATCATGTTGATTTTTTACTAAATTTATATACCTTAAAAACTATTTCCATGCTTATAAAATAAAATAATATATAGATAAACTCATTCAATTAAAATACATATATACAGCCAATAATAATAAATGTAAGACAACACAATTTGGACGGCTAGCATGACAGGCGCCTCAGCTGTTGGCAAATGTATAATCTGGTTGTTCATTCATTCGATACATACAATCGTGGGTGTGGTAGAGTATAGGACAGTAAAATTGAATACGAATTAAATTTGTTACAGAAAACCAATAAAAATAAGAATTATATTAGACATTGTGGCGTGTGAGTGTGAGTAGTCAGTTACAAGAATCATACGACACCATGTTTAAGATTTTTACTGACTTAAATGGTGGCTACCATTCTGTTTTAAACATTTAAATAACATGTGTCTGATAATTTACCAATGAATTAAAAACCAAATACATATATAAAACCAGGGAGCGGAGCAGTATAGTCGGACGGGGCCGACCATATGATACCCTAAACAAATTCCACGAAAATCTAACTTTCTGTGTTACTACATTCTGTGCTTGGCAATATTTCGCGATATTTGCACCCTCTTGACCGACTAGAGGCCAACGAATATTACTAATATTCAGTACAGCCCTTCTAATTACTTGTCCAGATTCCCTTCAACGTGGGTTGTGTTATGATGTTTGGCTTTCAATTGTGGCCTATAGAACGACTCGAAAAAAAAAACAAAATAATAATTTTCGGTCCACTTCATCCCATAATTATTTTCTGATCATCATCGAAAATTATAGGCGTTGTCTTTGACCATAACTGGAACCTCATGGAACATTTCATAGCGATCAGCGCTATATTTTCGCCCTCTAGTGTGCTAATGGGTTACTAAATAATATATGAATACGTAAGCACCTGTATGTGTATCTCCCACATCCGAGTATGTACGACAATATAATTGGTATCAATTTAAAGGTCAGCCACTCCTCTTGGATATATTATAAACTTCTCGGGTCTATGTCCTTCATGAGTAAATATATACACTATAGAATAAAAATTTTGTCATTTTTCACACAAAAGTCAGGGTCTATTTGACCCGCTAAATATTGACCGATCCTTATCGAAAGAGGCATGCATATTTTTTGGCCGGATCCCCTTCTCCATGTATTTTTAGGCCATATTTGCGGCCTCTGGAGCTACCAGAAAAACCGACAAAAATTAAGTATTTGTATTTCATCCCCTAAATATTAACCGATCTTTACCAAAAACAGTAGGGGTCTTCATTGGCCAGAACCCATCCTACATGCAAATTTTCGTGAAGATTGGTCCATAACTGTGGCCTGTATCGTGTTTACAAATTATAATGGACAGACAGGTGGATCTAGGGTCAAAGCTATAATACCCTGACAACATAGTTGTGTCGAGTATAAAAACTGGTAGTTGTGAATTTTATCATATAGTCTGCCTTGTCTGGATATACAACTACGATCACATGTATAAAAGATTTTTTCTTCACTATCACCATGCTATTTTCTTTTTATTGCTTTCAGAGGTAATTTATAAGCCTGGATTTTTTCAAAAATTATTCCTCTAAGGACTATCAGAGGGGTAGAGTATTTAGAAATATTTTTTCAAGGCGCGAATTTTGCTTTTTTAAATACTCTCTGGAAATTGGTTATCTTAAAAATATTTTCCCAAGGACTATCAAGGTGTGATTTCACCACACTGTGGTACAGGGTATTATATCTTTGTGCATATGTTTGTAATAGGCAAAAGGAAACGAAATAGACACATGATTCCTTTTGAGAATATGCATAGAAACACTTTTTAAGTCGATTTATGCATGTCCGTCCGTCCGTCTATCTGTCCATGTGCAATTTGGCACAGCTCATTTATTTGGCCCAAGGACGAACCCTATTGAAATTGGGAAAAATAGCATTACCAAAGTCCCTTTCGATTTGCACGGAATTTGGCATAGCGTATTGAATTAAGTCTAGAACGATGTGTGTAGAATTTCATGAAAATCGGTTCAGAATTATATATAGCTCTCAGATATAGTTTCGCCCGATTTGAGGTAAATAGTGCACCAAAGTCCCTATATATCCTTCGATTTGCACGAAATTTGGAATATCGGTCTGAATTATGTCTAGAACGATGTGCATTAAATTTCGTAAAAAAATCGATTCAGATTTAGATATAGCTCTCAAATATATTTTCGTCCGATTTAAGGTATATGGTGTACCAAAGTCCATATATGTCCTTCGATTTGGCCGAAATTTGGCATAGCGTACTAAATTGAGTCCAGAATGATGAGTTGTAAGTTTCGGGAAAATCGGTTCAGATTTCGGTATAGCTCCCAAATATATTTTCGTCGGAATTTTGGTAAATAATGCACCAAAGTCCCTATATATCCTTCGATTGGCACAAAATTTGGCATAGCGTACTGAATTATGTCAGGAATGATGAGTGGTAAGTTTCGGGTAATTCGGTTTAGATTTCGATATAGCTCCCGTCCGATTTTACAAACTCCTAATGTTTGCCGATTAACACGCAATTTTCCACAACGTATCTAATTGACACTTGAATGACGTTATAGCGTTTCGTTGAAGTTGGTGCAGCTATAGCTTTCATATGTATTTTGAACCGATGTCTGATTGAAATTAAATTTTTAACACCGAATAGCGTGTATCAATTTTGCTATAAATCCTTTTGCCATAAATTTGTCCCATGGTCTTGATCTGCCCGAATGAAATTCAATTTATCATAGGTTGCAGAAAGATATGAGTATGTTCTTCGAGGGAACATTGAAATGTAATTGTATGGAGACATATGTAGAATATACCCAAAGTGGTGATGGGTATCATATAGTCGGCCCAGTCCGACTTTACTACTTTGTTACTGGTTATTTTTATTTTTTATATTTTTTTAGTATATTTGATATACTATTTTTTCCAAGGTCAAAATCTACGCGTATTATAATATTTTTGTAATTTTTGTGTTTTTTTTTTTTTGTTTTGACAAGGATTATTCTTGATTTTTTAAATATTTTTATAGGTCGAGTTTTCTCAATGACATTTTTAATGAATATGCCAATTTATTGTTTTAAATGCATGTGAGAAACTTATCCTCTTAATTGCTCTTAACTTTAGATCAAAAATTCTTCTCAATTGGAATATAAAAATAATATTCCCCTCTTACAACAGATAATTTGTACTTGATTTATTTCATTCCATTTTTTTTGAAAAACATTAATTATTCATTAATATTTAATTTCATATTCTTATCTTTAACACATAAATAATAAAATTAAAAACGAGTCACACAGAGACATTGTGGCTAATAGTCCATTTAGCACTATATAAATCTTTTTATTATATTATTTGTATATATTCGTTTGTGTATATTTAAAGATTATTATATGTACACACATAACTTAAATAAAAATAAATATCCGTATGTTTGTATAGAACACCCGCATAAGCGACTGATTTATTTCTATGCGACAATGATGTATTGGACGGCATACATTTCATACAACACACACACACGGACTCACATACAAAACCTCACTGACGACGACAAGGCAACACCATAGACAAGATAACAAAAAACTACAACAATGACATTATGTTGACAAAGACAAATATATATTGTTATGTGCTAATGCCAAACAATGATGCTATAAATGTACACATACATACAAATGTCATTGAATCTTTAAAATTGTGGATGCATATGTATTTGTATTAAAAAATCTTTAGAAGAGGAAATGATAAGGATTTGTGATGTAGAACATATACGACAAATCCACGCCTTGGATAGTCCTTTAAAAGATCCACGCCTGAGACAGGCCCTGACAAAATATTTTCTTAAAAATATCCAAGCCTGAGATAGGCCCTGACAAAATATTTTTTTTAAATCCAAGCCTAAGATAGGCCCTGACAAAATATTCTTTAAAAATCCTCGCCATGAATAGTCCTTGAAAAAATATTCTTTAAAAAATCCACGCTTTATATAGGCCTTGAAAATATATTCTGTAAAAGATGCACGCCTTGGATGGTCCTTGAAAAAATATATTTTAAAAAATCCACGCCTTGGATAGTCCTTGAAAAAATATTTTTTTAAAAAATCCACGCCTTGGATAGTCCTTTAAAAGATCCACGCCTGAGACAGGCCCTGACAAAATATTTTTTTTTTAAATATCCAAGCCTGAGATAGGCCCTGACAAAATATTTTTTTTTTTAATCCAAGCCTAAGATAGGCCCTGACAAAATATTCTTTAAAAAATCCTCGCCATGAATAGTCCTTGAAAAAATATTCTTTAAAAAATCCACGCTTTATATAGGCCTTGAAAATATATTCTGTAAAAGATGCACGCCTTGGATGGTCCTTGAAAAAATATATTTTAAAAAATCCACGCCTTGGATAGTCCTTGAAAAAATATTTTTTTAAAAAATCCACGCCTTGGATAGTCCTTTAAAAGATCCACGCCTGAGACAGGCCCTGACAAAATATTTGTTTTTTAAAAATATCCAAGCCTGAGATAGGCCCTGACAAAATATTTTTTTTTAAATCCAAGCCTAAGATAGGCCCTGACAAAATATTCTTTAAAAAATCCTCGCCATGAATAGTCCTTGAAAAAATATTCTTTAAAAAATCCACGCCTTATATAGGCCTTGAAAATATATTCTGTAAAAGATGGACGCCTTCGATGGTCCTTGAAAATATATATTTTAAAAAATCCACGCCTTGGATAGTCCTTGAAAAAATATTTTTTTAAAAAATATGCCTTGAAAAAGAATCTTTAAAAACACGTTGTTGTAAACATTTCATAAGATATCACATATTTCTTTTTTTTTATTAAAGCCTAATAATATATAAGGTTATATAAATATATAAGAATATATAACGTTTTAATTTTTAATAAACAAATATTATTATAAAAAAATTATTTTTTCCTCTGTGTAATTTGTATCCCCATCCCCCCAAGAAAAAAATCTGATTATGTTTTATTTAATTTGTTTTTTCTTCTTTTTTTATTATTGATTTTTGCAGATTTTATGATTTATGTTGTTGTTGTCGTTGTCGCCCCCCTCAGCCACCACAACCACGTACCACACCACTACAGCCATAGCCATAGCCACAGCTATCATAATCATCATCTGCATCATCACAAGTTCCATAATTACCACCAAGACCACGACCGTCATTACCACAATAACCACGACCACCACCTTCAAAGCCACGTACAAAAGAACCACAACAGCCATAGCCACAAACATAGGCTGTGTTTTGGCCAAAGAACAACAACAGCGACAAGACAAGAAAAGAAAATAGCCTAAACAAAGAGTAAAACGCTTGTCTCCCCACACACACAGAACAGAAAAGAAACGAATAATCAGAAAAACCCGCTTTTGAGCCCCAGAAAAACAACAACTCATCAGCATTACAAAAAAAGTCAGTATCAAAAACATCATCGTCATCGCCTCCATTTGCCCCATCGTCATCATCAGCGTATTAGTGTTGTAGTAGTTGCCCGTATAAAAATCCACCGATTCCCTTATCCTCGTCCTCGCCACCACCACCACAACCACCTCTGTCGTCATCACCATGGCCACCATTAATTCGGTAAGTATTTTGAAAAACATAATTTTAATTTTTTTTTTTGATTTTTTATTGTTATTGCTTTAATTTTGGTTTTATTGTTGTAAAGCATACATACATATATGGGTATATAAACATACATATGTGGCAGCATAAAAATTAAAATGGCCGGAAATATGTTTTTCGTTTTTCTGGAAAATTTAGTTTTTTTATGTGATTTTAATGGTTCATTCAGGATTCCCTTTTAATAAGTGTTTGGTGTGTTGTAGTGTTTAATTTTCTGTTGTTTTGATGATAGTCATTCTAAATTAAGCAGAATGACGGCATTGTGGAACTTAAAATGCCGTATTAATGCTAAAAAAATATAAAAAGAACTTCCCCCTAAATAAAAAATATTATTTTTTATAATTGCCATAGGTTGATTGTCGAAGGGAGGAGGAAAAGTCTATCAACTGGAAATTTATTTTTACATACATATTTCTGAGCAATTTTACTTTTCGGGACGTATGATGAATATGAACATCATACGCTTCAATGTCCATCATACGCCCCAATGTCTTTACTAGAAAAATATTCGCCCCATTTAAAGATCTCTTTAATTGTTATGACAAGTACAATTAGCATAAAAACAAACACACAATAGACGAAAGCTTTCAGAATAAAATTTATAGCACATTAATAAAATGTCACATTAATTTCGACCACCAACAACAAAGAATATTTCAAGATCAATTAGAATGTCTTGGGACACCGAAAGATTTATTGTATTTTAAATAGAAATGGAGAATTTTTCAGACGAATCTTAATGGGAACATGTAAAATCCTAATTTATTAACACATATCATTAGAGTGATGACCTGTCATTGTTCTAATGGGGGTTTTTGTAGCCTAACGTGGTATAAACCAATTTAAATCGACAACATATCTATACATCCCAATGCTTTTAAAATAATCAATTTTTGTACCCATAATGTGGAGTATATATTAAATTTGTCATTCCGTTTGCAAGACCTCGAAATATTCCCCGGAGACCACCCCCCACGAAATATTACCCCTATATGGAAGCTACCACGAAATTTGGGTCTATATATTTAGGGACGTACGGGCGGCACGGCCCCACCTCTCCCCATATTGGGTCCATAAAATACCAAATTTCAACCAAAATCCCCAAAATACAGAATAATGGTGGGTATCGCTATATTCAGGGAAGTACGTAGGGGGGCGGCCCGGGAGCCTCAAAGAATTATTTTGTTAAGAATTATTTCTGAGGGTCTCAGAATAGCCGTGGGCTTTTGTTTTAAGTTTAAAGCGTTAAGGGAATTTGGGGATATTTTTAAAGACCCTAAAATAGTTTCTAATTTTAGGGTCTTTAAAAATATCCCTAAATTCCCTTAAGTCCCCAAAATAGTATCCGTTTTTTAACGATTAGATTGTTCTTGCGTTTTTATCCATTATTTTTGAGGTCATCGAAATAGCCAAGGATTTTTTGAAAATTATTTTTAAGTGCATCAAAATAGACAAGAGTTATTTTTTAAGTTATCAAAGCAGCCGTGAATTTTTTTGTGAATTACGTTTGAGGTCTTAGAATAGCCATAGATTTCTAAGAATAATTCTTGAGGGTCTTAAAATAGATCTGGATTTTTAAGATTTTTTTGAGGATTTTTCGATTTTAAGGCTTCAAAATAGTCACACGTTTTTTAAATGTATTTTGTGTGAACTTGAAAATTATTTTTTTAAGGCTCCTCAAAAGAGCCGTGGATTTTTTATGATTTTTTTTTTAGATTCTCAGAATGAATTTTTGAATAATTAGTAATGGGAGCCACAAATTGTTTAAGAATTATTTTAAAGAGTCTCAGAATATCCATAGATCTTTGAAAATGTTCAAAAGTTTTTAAAATACCGAATATGGTGGAGTACCCTCTAGCTTAAAAAGTGGATCAATATTTCCACCAATCTTCCTTACATTAACTATTTTTTTCCTCAAAACTAAATGGCGCCCAACTTGGGGTCTTCGAAAAACTCTTTAGTTACAAAATAATAAAAATTAAAGGATTTGAAATCTCTTCTAAAGTATCAGGTCTCAGCATACTTTATTTTATAATCATTTCTACTAATTTGTTTACTTTCTTTTGTAAATGGCGCCCAACTCGGGGATATGGTATGAGATTTTAGTGCTATTAAAGTTTTAGTAGTTTGCTTTAAATGTTTCTGTTTTATCTGATCTCTTTGGGGATACTTCGTTTTGGGAATTATTTTTCAAGTGACGCCCAACTCAGGGACTTGATGTCTGAATATTTCAATATTCGGCATATATTGTGAGCTACCCTAAAAGAGAGGACCAATATTTAAAATACTAACATTAAACCAATCTTCCTTAACTATTTTTTCTCAAATCTAAGTGGCGACCATCTCGCGTATTTTATGTCTGATCCCCCAAATACTGAATATTGTGCTACACCCTTATATGAGGGCTATCCCAAAAAGTGGACCAATATTCACCAAATTTTGCTGATAGCGTTTTATGTTTGTGTACGCCTGTTGAAATATCTATGAAGCTCTTAATATTTCAGATACAGCTTCGAAATTTGGCACATATAAACTCCTTATTTCTGTGTATTTATCTCACGCAGTAAGAATCCACCGTGAGTCCTCAAGCTCTTAAATTGAAAATCCGTAATATATAAGATTTTTATAAAAAGGTTTATTAGAAAAAAAATTCAAGAAACAATGTAAAGTAAAACTCAAAACCGAATGACAAGAAAAGCACACAAAAACATTTCAACAAAGTATTTGAATTGAAAAGTATGAATACTACAACAATTGCCACCTCAAATCAAATGCTTTCTTAAAATAACAAATGCAAATATTACATTGTAATATGTAAAAGTTTACAATTGTGCTGATGACGTTGTTTTCCCAATGCTTTAGTTAGAATGTCTGCTGCATTTTCATCAGAAGAAATATATTCGATATCAATTACATGATCATCATATTTTTCGCGTACATAGTGATAGCGGATGTCAATATGTTTGCTCTTCTTTTGAACTGTTGGATTTTTTACCAAAAACTGAGCTCCTTGGTTATCACATAGAATTTTGGTAGGGTATTCTACATACATGTTGAATTCTAACTCATTAAGTAGTTCTCGATGGAAACACACTTCTTTAGTAGCTTGACATAAGGCTATATATTCAGCTTCCATCGTGCTTAAAGCTACCACTGATTGCTTGCGTGATTCCCAGGCTACTGCACCGTCTCCCATAAACAAGACAAAACCTGAGTAGGACCTGCGATCATTCACATCACATCCCCAGTCAGCATCCGCAAAACAATTAAGATTTCCTGAATTGGCTTTTAACGTAATTCTTCCCTCTGGGAAATTTCTCAAGTATCGCAAGACATGCTTAGCTACTTGAAAGTGCTCATTGTGTGGATGAGAATTGAATTGGCACAGTTTTGACACTACGTGCATTAGATCCGGTCTTGAAATTACCGCCAAATACATTAAAGCACCTGTCAAGCTCTGATACGAATGTGGATCCAAGTCTGTACAATTCATATCACACTTGACCAAAACAGTACCATTAGGCCATGGGGTGTTTGCAGGCTTACAGTCTGACATTTTCCAACGCTTCAGTACTTCTTCACAGTACATCTTTTGATGGATAGTTATATCACCTCTGGGTTCATCACGTTCAACTTCCATGCCTAAAAAAAACTTCACAGGACCACGATCTATAGCTTCTACATATTTATTCAAATTCGATACAATTTCGTTCATTTGCCTCTCAGTAGAACATGCTATTAACATATCATCGACATACAAAGCAATCAGGCTGATATCTTTTCCTTCCCTTTTGACATACACACAAGTATCGGATTTGCATCTTTTGTAATTATTTTTCATCAAAATATCGTTGACCTTTTTGTTCCACTCACGGCCTGCTTGCTTCAAACCGTATAAAGATTTTTGTAATTTGCATACTTGACTTGTGTTATTGTCAAACATAGGAGGTTGCATCATGTAAACTTCTTCATCTAAATCCGCGTTCAAATATGCCGCTACAACGTCGATATGATTTACCAACAATTTATGTTGTGCAGCCAATGACAGGAATAATCGTATGACCGAATGTCGAACAACAGGAGCAAATGTTTCTTTATAATCCACATTATACTTCTGGGAACATCCATGCGCCACAAGTCTAGCCTTATACTTTTCAACGGAACCATCAGGTTTGCGTTTCAGGGAAAACACCCATTTGCATCCTATGATATTCTTCCCCTTGGGTCGATCAACGAGAGTCCACGTTTGATTCTTCATTAAGGATTCATATTCCCTTACCATTGCTTCTTTCCATTTATCTGAATTTTCGGAACCCAGTGCTTCCGCAATTGTTTGAGGGTTTTCAATTATTGAGTTCAACATTTCTACATTTTCGACTATCCTTGGTCGAAGAACTCTATCTGTCTGTGGAATAATACATTTGTTCCTTCTTTTATTATTTGGAATAATTGGCTCTTGTATGTTTGATGATGGCAATTCAGATGCCTCGACACGAGTATTATTAGTTTCTCGATCGTTTGTCAGCTTCAAAATCTCTGTACAAAACACTTCAGGTTCGATTGATTCATCCGATAACTTTTCAAACGACTCTTCGTAAAATAAAACATCTCGAGCAACGCGAATTTGCTTTGATTTAGAATCCCATAACCGATATCCTTTGGATGAAGTGGAATAACCAACGAATTTCATTTTGACTCCTTTCGGCATAAATTTTCTTCCCTTAGATTTCGGACCTTTTTGTAAGACAATTGCATCACACCCAAAAATTTTAAAATGATGTACGGATGGTTTTCTACCTATCCATTTCTCGTATGGAGTAACATCTCCAAGAACCTTAGTGGGAGCTCTATTTCTTATGTAGGCAGCTGTATTAATTGCCTCTCC
The DNA here is from genome assembly GCF_032173495.1 of Musca vetustissima. Classification (NCBI taxonomy): domain Eukaryota; kingdom Metazoa; phylum Arthropoda; class Insecta; order Diptera; family Muscidae; genus Musca; species Musca vetustissima. The sequence continues at coordinate 68,383 of NW_026885644.1, forward strand.
CCACAATCTTTGTGGTAAACCAGACGAATGCAGTAAACTTCTGGCCATCTCCACTAAAGTCCTATTAGCTCTCTCGGCTACTCCATTCTGCTGAGGGGTATAACAAACTGTCGTTTGATGAACTATACCCTTTCTTGCAAAGAAATTTTGGAATTTGATATTTATAAATTCCTTACCGTTATCACTACGAACAACCTTAATCTGACGATCTGTCTGCTTCTCTACGGTTGCAGCAAAACGTTCGAAAACTTCAAAAGCTTCAGATTTCTTCTTCAAGCAAAATACGAATGTGAAACGAGAAAAATCGTCTATAATGGTCATAAAATACGAAGATCCACCTATCGACTGCACATCCATAGGTCCGCATATATCCATATGCAACAATTCCAATACGTCTTTCGTTTGAATTGTAGAATAAGCTTTAAATGGTTTGGCAGATATTTTACAAAGTCCACATGTGACACAATCTATGCTATCAGGAACTTTCAATACCAATCCATTAACCATGTTTTTTGACACTAATTTACACATATCGTGTACATTCATATGACCAAATCGTTTATGCCATTTTTGAGTTACATCCTTGTCAACAGCAACATTCAAAGACTGAACTTCATTTTCCATTCTAACCTTTGCAATAAACATCTCATCCACCAATTCAGCCATCAATATATTAACGCCATGGGTACTTTTCATTACTGCTCCATTATCGTGAAATACCACGGAATGCCCGGCTTTGATTATCTTTGAGATTGATAAGAAATTTGAATGAAGTTGGGGTACATACCATACGTTTCGCAATGTCAGAGTTGTAGTAGAAGTCTGCAATTTGATATCACCAATTCCTTCAGCAAAAATACTTTCCCCAGATGCCAATATAATTTGCTGTCTTATA